>NC_034596.1:106367265-106368520 GCF_900095145.1 Mus pahari | reverse complement strand
CCAGCCTGGTCTACAGAGAGAGTTCCAGGACGGCCTGGGCTACAGAGTAAAATGCTGCCTCAAAAACCAAACCAAACTCCAAAACAAAACCAAGCAAAACAAAACAGTTGGTTAGACGTGGACTCCTGCTAAGGAGTGGTACTCGTGTCTGTGATGCAGCTGGGTGTGAGAGTTGGGACCCGGGAGGGAGGGTGTGTACACAGAGAGCAAGGCGATGGAGGTGGGACAATCCTTTCAGGACACAGGAGTCCCTTTACCGACATCATTCTTGGGGCTCTACCTGTTTCTCCTTCCCCAGTGCTGGGATTACAGGCATGCAACATGCCTTGTGGTTTTTATTTTTTGTTTTTGTTTTTTTTTTTCAAGACAGGGTTTCTCTGTATAGCCTTGGCTGTCCAGGAACTCACTTTGTAGACCAGGCTGGCCTCGAACTCAGAAATCCGCCTGCCTCTGCCTCCCGAGTGCTGGGATTAAAAGCGTGCGCCACCACGNCCGGCTTGTTTTGCTTTCTTATCTTTTCTCTATTCTGTTGTTTGCCGCCCGCTTCTCAAGCCTGGCCCCACCTCCACACCAAGTCTTGGGCAATGTCTGTCTTGACAATGTTCTGCCAGGGGCAAGCGTGGCCTTCTGTGTAGCCATCTGCTTTTGCTTTCTACTGACTTCTTGCTTTGATCGCTGTGCTGGCGCCAGGCCGGGCCACAAAGCACCTGTATGGACTGTCCATCTGAGATGTCTACAGCTGCCTATCAGCCACACAACAGTGTTGCCAACATCAGGACCAGTGTCTGTCCTGTATCCTTCCTAATGCACAGCTCTCCCTCCCTGTACCTTGTGAACTTCCCTTTAACATACCTCCAGGGCTTCACTGATGTCTCCTGGAGTCAGGCAGTGGTGTGATGCTTTTAAAGCCTTCCCCCACCCAAGCACCCGGAGTGACCTTCACAAGTAGGTAAGATACAGCCTGCCCAGCTTCTCCTCACTCTGATTAAGAATAAAATCCATGCTGCTCAGTACCTCCAACCCAAAGCATCCCCTTTCCTGTCTCAAAGGATGCTGGGAAGCTGCCCTGATACCCCAGCTGTTTACCACAGCCATCTTCATATCCGATATCGGAGGTGGCCATTCATGTAGCATCTTCCCCATCATAGTCCCCAGCGCCAGTCCAGAGATGGTTGCTTGATGATCCCAGATTGCAGGTTACATAATTTCTGGACCACTTCTCAAACATTACCTAGTGGGCTGTTCCCAGCATATT
>NC_034596.1:106343660-106367254 GCF_900095145.1 Mus pahari | reverse complement strand
TTTTTGTTTTTTGTTTGTTTTTGTTTTGTGAAATAGGGTTTCTCTGTATAGCCCTGGCTGTCCTGGAACTCACTTTGTAGACCAGGCTAGCCTAGAACTCAGAAATCTGCCTGCCTCTGCCTCCTGAGTGCTGGGATTAAAGGCATGCACCACCATGCCCGGCTCCCAGCGTATTCTTGAATGTAGACATTAGCCCCATTTTTTTCCACTAGATGACATGAACCATTAAATTAGCTTTGTCTGGTGTGAGGTGACGACTTTTGCTCATCATCTTAGCCTGGGAACCATTTCTCGACACCAGTGGGAACCTGGGGTGTAGAACCTGCCAGAGGATTTCAGAGCTTCTGATGCTGTGCTTCCGTGATTTCTTTCAGAGGTGCCTGCTCGACCAGCACTAAGGACAGGCGTAGCAGAGCAGAACAGGGCTCAGGTCACAGGAGCAGAACTGGGAAGCCACCTGTGACTCTAGCCTACCTCCATAGTTGGGCCCAGATGAGGTTGGCTGTTCCTGGGTGGCTGAGCATCCCGCCCCACCCCACCTCCCCACCCCCACCCACCCCATGACCGACAACTTCTCTGCGATGTCAAACAGCTGAGCAGTCCTGTCTTCACCTGGAGTCTGGCAGACTGGCCTAGAGCCTGAGGTCTAAAAATGTCAGCCTTCAAGGCAGAGACTGAGGGCTGGGCAGGCCCATGGCTCAGTGGGTGGAAGGGAACAAGCTCAGTCAATAGTCAGCAGTGGGGGCTATGGGAACTCTGATGGCGACCAGAGGGAGTGCTGTCTTCCTGCCTCTGCTTCCGAAGCATATGCGCGTGTGTGCACACACGTGTGTTTATACAAGTGTATGCATACATAGATCCATGCATATACACTCATGCGTGCACACACATGTGTGTTTATACAAATATATGCATACATAGATCCATGCACATACTTCCATGCACACACATAGCGAAGTGAAGATGGGTCGAGGTTCTGGATGGATGCTGGATCCTGGATATACCATTGACTCAGCAGTCAGGGGCTCCTGGCAGCTGGAACTCCTGCGTTCCCTTTCTTGGCCTGCTCTCACACTTTGTCTATACAGTGGAAGCACACACACACACACACACACACACACACACACACACACCAATGTTCCTTGGAACACTGACATGATTCTCAAAGTAACTACCACTTGTGATGCATCTCTAGGAGGTGTTTCCAGCACGTGCCAGACTGTGCCCAATTGGTTAAGGGAGGCAGAGACACAGGGGACCATGGTCACAGCTTGTTAGGGTGCTATCAGCAGTCTTCCCTCCCCCCCGTGCCTCAGTTTCCCCGCATAGAAGTGTCATCTTGGCTCTGGCTGTGTTCTGGCCTGCAGGCTCTGACTACACTTGGTTCTCTGGCTGACTGAGCTGACATGGAGGCCAGGCAGAGGTAGCTGACCAGGGCTGCTGATACTTCCTAGATGCCTGATTCCAAGGCTGAGGCAAGAGGAGAAGGCAGAGGGTGTGGCCAGGCAGCCAAGGAGCTGGGGTTTTCCCACCGATGGAACAATGCCTGGCAGAGATGGTTCAGGGCCCGGCTGTGCCTTGCAGGCCTGGGAGCCACTGCGTGTGAAGCTGCCAGTGAGGAGAAGAATCTCACTGGAATCCAAGTGTTGGCACCAAAGTCCCACAGTCCTGCCGAGCCTGGAGACAGGTAGGGTGTGGACTCTGTTAGTGATGTCGCAATCCCAGACACAATTGAGTCTGCAGCTCTCAGCTGGGCAGGGCCAGCTGTGCAGCTGTGGAAGGTTTCCGGGCCAGCCACAGGGAGGTGGGATGTGCCCAGAGTTAATGATCTTCATTTGTCTCCGAAGCTCTGCTCCTACCTCAGTCCACTCTACTCTCCCCACCTAAGGGACACTAGTTCTGTGATCCACAAGCAAGTAACAGAAGCAGGACTAGGGGAGGGGCAGGGAGGAGAACAGCTGGACCCCTGGTCATAGCCCATCCTCATGCTGGTAGATGCTTTCTCTTACTACTCTGAGGTCATCAAGGTCATTCCAGGCAGATGCTCTCCCTACCCAGCAAACAGCGACCTTACCCCACATCAACAGGTATGCTGGGCAAAGGGGTTTCTGTGAACCCCATTAGTTCCACGTGAAACAAGAAGGCCTTGGTCTTCCCACCTCCGGAGACGGCAACTGCAGCAGACAGGTGCCTGCTGCGGGGTGGACCTCCCCACTTTACACGCAGACCACCAAGGTGTTCCTCCAAGTGCCTGCAAACAGCTATCCTTCTCCTTGCCTGGGAAGTAAACTCTGAGAGTGCTTCCATAAAGCCAATGGGCTGTGACTGCACACAAGCGAAACTGCCGTGAAATGTTATTGCCTTGAAATACAGCGGCACCGGATGGCAGCGGCACCGGGTGGCACTGGGTGGTGGGCAGCCAGCTGTAGGAGCAGATGCTCTGGCAAGGACAGGGACCACCCCCGCTGGGTAGACACTGGGTGCCTTGGCTGCTGCCCCCCCCCGCCCCGTCCCCTTCAGTTACTTTTGATTTGTCGTTTTGAAGTCACAGCTGCTGACGTCCCCAGCTTCTTTCTGGACCACATGGGTGCTGGTGACGTTGGGAGCTGGAGGCAATTCCAGAAGCCTTCTGGGATTCCTCCTTCACCCGAAGGTGGGTCGTCCCAGCAGACCACGTTCCATGACGCACACAGGTGAGGAGGATGTGCTCACACGTGGGTGCTGTGGGCTCACGTGCTGGATTCTGCGGCTATTCAATCTGGATGTACGGAAGCCGGACTGGCACCCTCAGGATTGTTCTCAGAACACCAGAAACACAGATGCAGAACGCTGGCCCTGTCTGCTGAGGCTCTACATGACTCCATCAGAATACAAGAAGGTGACCACTCAACACCACATGTCATGGGACAGGCCTTTTGGTCACCTCCACATAGGCCAAGTGTCCCAAGATCAGCCTGGACCTGTATGTGCCCCAGTAAGCGCCTGGGCCCTGGGGCTGTAGGCCATCTCTCCTTAGTCTTCTAAGGGCCGGCTCTGAAGCCCCCACAGAGCACAGTAGCCTGCATAGCTAGGCTCAGAACCCCGTCCTACAAGGTGGATACCATACCTATGAGATGGGCCAGCCACTGCCCACAGCCTGGACCTCAGTCACAGCAGGTGCCAGACAGCTTACAGCTGATGGGATGGCCCAGGAAAGAATGAGCTGAAGCCCACACACTGTCACCTTGCCTGGGCTATGGCCTGCACAGGGGCTATCAGGTCACCAATTCAGTCCCACTAAGCCCTGGGAAAACTAAGTAAGGTCCAAGGGCTAGCCCTGGGGAGAAGGGCCCAGACTAGGTTCTCTTCTTCTTGAGAGTCTCACAGTGTGGCTGACAGGGACATCAGGCTTGTCAGCTCCTCTTCTAGGGTCATAGTGCCATCCTCGTCACTAGAGCAGAGGTGCTGAGAGGCAAGAGGCAGAGGCTCTGAGACCCACCTGAGCAAGGCGTGTGCTCTGTCCATCTTCAGAACCCACCGTAGACGGTCCCAGCCCCATCCTTGGTCCCACATGGAGGACTGAAGATGCCAAATTAGAGCAAAATTAAAGCTCTCACCAGGGTGTCATTGAGCACGCTTCTCTGGCCATCTTGGTGTAGATGACCAGGCTGAGCTGTGACCAGGACAGGCATGAAACTCAGGGCCCAGAGCAGTCTTCTCTCAAGTCCCCAGCCACTATATTGCATTGGGCATCAGCGGTCAGGCCGATGAGGATACTGGGAATTCACAGCTATCCAAACCTAGGACCAAGCAAGGCAGAGCTCTTGCTGTGACCCCACAGCAGAGCCAATGTGCCTTATGCCTAGATGTGCGAGCCCTGGTTGGCACTAATTTATTGCAAATTGTTTGGAGAAAGTCAGTTTAATTAAAATCTAAATGAAGCTCCCGGGAGGCCCCTCCCCCGGCCCTGCTGGGCATAATGAGGAGGCGCGGGGCATCTCACCGTTCAACGGCACTCATGTTTTTTCTGTCATCACAAAACCCCGAGATAATAAAATTTATTCATAGAATTCACACTCCAGTGGTGTAAATAAATGCTGGGCTGAGGGACACAGAGAATAGAGCAGAATCCCAAACCGGAACCAGGTGCCAATCCTGTGACCATTTCCTTCCCATTGTAAATCAAAGCACGGTGCAGCCTCCCCAAGATTGATCCAGATTTGCCTTAAATAATGGTCTGTGGAAGCATTGCTCCTGGCTTGTTTTGGAGTGGACACTATTGTCTGAAAACAGGGGGGTACTCCTGGAGCCCCAGCCTGTGCCCAGATCAGAGGAAGACTGAATAGCGTGCTTCCTAGATGGGGGCCCCTGCTGCATGCCACAGCCAAGCCTTTTGCTCTGTGGAGCCTCAGTTGCCACTGGCTGATCCTGCCAGTCCATCTCAGTTAAGTCCTCTTTCCTACAGGGCCCAGTCCGTCAGCCCTCAGCCGGTCAGTGTGCCAGGCCGTTGGCAGCCTCAGCTGTCCATCAGAGAGGGAGCCATCATGGCTCCTCCAGGTGGTCTCAGAGCCCTATGGTAAGCTCCTGTGAATGACACCCAGCAGATAGATGCCCCGGTATAGTCATTTGGCCAAGTAACTGAGGCACAGTCTGTGCTGCAAAGCGTGGCACAGGTAGAGTCTGATGGGGGCCGGATAGACAGGTTTGTATGGTCTGAGGCTACAGAATCCCGCCAGCCCTGGGAATTTGCCAAAGGCTCTTTCTCTCTGCTCTAGTGGCTGATACTGCTGAAGTGGGGGTGGGAACTTCATCCCAGCACATCAGAGGCTCAGCTTCCAATCACCCTTCAGACAGGATTGGAACAAGATGTCACTTGTGAACCACACAGCATCTCCACAGCCACTGCGCTTCCATTCCTGAGGACTCCCCAGAGGCCAGGCATGCTGCCCACACCCTCCCCTTCAGGAACCAGGCTACCTCCCCTCCCCAGGCAGGCAGGCGTCTCCCCTGAGCACCCACCGCACCTGTCGCCCTCGCCAAAGCTGCATTAAACACACTCCGGGGCTTTTATCATGGCCTTCTCCAGTGTTATGATAAATAATTGAAACTAAACCACATGTGTCAAAATAAACGACCCTCTTGCAGAGGGGAATGAATCTCTACAGCCTGAGCTATCTTTCTCTTGAGCTGCCATAAAATGAGGACGTTCCCTGAAGAACAGACCTGGCATCCAGGCTGAGAGAGAGTAGCTAAGGGCTCCTACTGGGGCCGTGTAGCCGAAAGAGCATCTTGGGGAGCTGTGCTCCCCTTTATCTCGTGACTTCATCTCTGCTCCAGCTCAAAGGCCAGGCTTGGGTGACATCACTGGTCATGACTGTAGGCTTGGGTGACGTCACTGGTCATGACTATGCCCTGCTCTTTCTCCCATGGGTGCCAAGCCTGAGCTCAAATGTCCAGCCATCAGGGCGCCAGGATGGGTAGATGGCAGGTTTGCACAACCCCAGGGCCATGGAGATTCTGTCCAGGAGTGGGCCACATCTGTCTGCGTAGATGGTGGCCTGAGTTATTCCCGTGTGTGAGTCCAGACTTGGGCAAGGCTGGGGATGAGGAGACAGTCAGGGCCACAGCACTACCACATGCCTGGGGACCCTGAAAGTAGAGGGCCTATGCCATCTGAACCTGAGAGCATGGCCTGGGCTGCCTCCAGCAGGCAGCGTGCATATCATTACTCCATGATTTACATTTCCAGCCTCACCAGGTGCTCCCGCCCACGTCAAGTACATGCACCAATTTTTTATGCAAGATTGAACAACTTAACGGCCTGAACAAGTCTGATGACAAGACTTTAATTGCTATTTTTCTCCCTCCATTCCTCAAGAGAGCTATATGCAGACATTTAGAGAGGTATTTCATAAAACGGAAAAGAAAGCAATTCAGGAAGTTCCCTGTAAATGTGCCTCCTGAGCCCTGTGGTGGCAGGGTGCTGCTGTGTAAGAGACTGGGTGGCTTTGATGGCGCTTGGCTCCAGGGCTATAGTGGTGCTTCCTCTGGGGTGCGTAGGGATGGGGTGACTTTGGCCTCTAGCTGGCCAGCGCCTGGAAGGGAGTCTCCAATCCAATGGCCATCTCCAGAGAACTGAGGCTACCTGCCTCATTGCTCACGGGCTCCCATCCCTCGTTCTCTAACAGAGTACACACTCATTCATTCACACACTCAGTAACTCACTCGTTCATGTACACCTCAAATGTCTACACAGTGAACACTATACACAGGCCCGGGCCATCTGTCAAAGCTCTCCTGAATGGGCAGTGAATGGTAGGGACGGGGTAGATAAGAAACTAGCCTGAGGCAGACGTACTAGATAGGACCAGAGTAGCTATTCTTGGGATGGGCTTGGGGCAGGGTACAGAGAGCTAGGAGTGGCAGCAGAGAGGCATGGAGTTTGGGGCCAGGTCTCCACAAGCAGCTACACATCCCTTGGGGGCTGCTGGGCGTTCATCCACGTATATAGGCTGGGGACAGCACAATCAATATCATCGATACTTGACTGCCGTGAAAACAACGCCAGCGCTGTCTGTGGGAGCACGTTTTGTCTGGAAAATGCATAAATTCTCGGGTCAGGGATGGAAGAGGGAGGGAGAATACCAATGATCATAATTTGTTAGCCAAGGACCCCGCCTCCCCTTTAGTACAAGGCATGACAAACACCTGGAGAACACAGGAAATGTATTCAGGAGACCAAATGGAAATCAATCTCTCTTTTCACGAATCTGCAGCCCTTGGTAATTCTAAGAAGCCATCCTGGCTGTGTTCATTGCTCATTCACAACATGTTCAAAGGACTCCTTAAGGTTAGAATTTTCCTTTTAAGAAATTGCTCAGGGCAGCGAGCTCTCTTGAAGAGCTACCGGCTGACACCTCTCATTAGCCGCCTCCGAAGGGCTGAGGGCCACTTGGGCTGAGAGCCAGGTCTCAGCTGATCTTTGTCCTGCACAAAGGATGGGATAAAGGGGAGCTGGTGCCGGAACAGAGCAAAGCTGGCAGAACGCAGCTGGCCAGAGCCTGGTAGGAGAAGACACCCCAGGGACACAGCAAAACTTTCTATTGGGGCCATCTACACGCATAGGGAAACCAAGTCTGGGGCAGGCCAGGGTGCTGTCACCAGATCCTCCTCCCCCAAGGCCAGGGCCTCCCCTGCCTCCCAGATATGGGCTGAGTTAGAAGTCTGTCCACTGAGCATTTGTGTGCTTGCCCTGCGGGTGCCCAGTGCCCGTCTAGTGGCCAAGCTGATGCTGACCACAAGAGGTTAGCCACGGATCAAAGCATCCTGCAATTTAAAGAGAAATGACAGGAATCAGGTTCAGCCCAGTCACCTGGGCTCACAGACAAATATATAAATACACACAAATGTGCTCCTGTGATCACATACACACAAGTGTGCACAGTCACCAAGCAGGTGTGCATGTGTGTAGCATGCATACTTAACAACTGCCAGTGGCACACTTGGGTGCATGTGTACCCACATGTGTGGGTAAGCACATGTGTGTGTACACCAGGGATAGAATAGGCCAGGCTAAATCACAGAGCAAGAAGGTTTGGGGATGGTCCAGAGATCCAAGTCTATGGTCTGAGGCCAGCGGTCAGTGAGCTCCTTGTTGCTCCCGGTCTGTGCAGATACCTGGAGAGGGCTGTGTTTGGCCATAGGCTCCGTGGCCCTGCTGCTGAGGGCTAGGCTGCAGGGAGGGGGTGAAGGATGGGTTTCTCTTCACAGCTGCAGCACCCTCACCCCCACCCCCATTGCCCTTGCCGCCTCCTGGTTGTTCTCTGGGACAGGCTTTTACACCAGTGAGAGGGGAGGGGCTGGGCCAAGCTGCCACGAAAGGCCCTTGGTGTGGAGGGACAGGAGAGCTCAGCAAAGGAAATATTGAAATTAAATCCTTTCCCAGGGTTGAGGGAACTTCCGTCCTAATTAAATAGAGGGGACTCCTGGGCCTGCTGTCAGAGCCGGCCTGCTCTGGGGGGGAGGAAGCAGATGCTGTCCTTGGAAGGGGAGAGGAAAGGGGCGGCTGTCCCCTTTTGATGCTGATTCCAGGCACACACGCTCATCACGTCTAATTAAGGCTGGGCCTGTGCCTCCTTTCCTGAGGCACAAATCCATATTCAATGGCTGGGTGGGGACCACAGGCAGGCCTATGTGGGCAGCTGTGAAGAGGAACTCCCCCTCCCAACACACACACACACACACACACACACACACACACATACACACACACACATGTGCGCACACACCACGTATGCCTCTCCTATACCTGGCCTAGCACTGTTTCTCCTCAGCCCTCTCTTCTGAGGAAGACCCTGATCCTGAGGTAAAGGAGCAGCAGAGCCCTAAGGACAAAAGGAGGCAAGAGGGAGCCTTGGAGCTAAGTCCAGAGAAAGGCAGGGTAAGCAGTGCTAGAGAAAGGGTGTCTCTGATCAGTGTGTGGCTGTAGAAATGAAGCAGACTCCCGAGCCCCGACCTGGCCACGGTGTCCAGGATCCCCAAAGCAAGACCCATCCTGAAAGCAAGGTGGGACAGAGGGCAACTCTGAACTTCTGAAAGAATCCGTTATCACCCGGGATCTGTGCCTCTCCAATCAGGAAAACCTCCTATAACCCACTGTTGTTTGTCAAATGTAGGTAAACTTTAGTTTTTAAGAGACTGTGCATGACTCTGCTGTGATTTAAACCGCCCCACCCTCCCCTTGGTTGGTGGCAGCTCAGGTCTCCACGTGACTTGCAGCTGCACTGAGCTATGTGGAACCAGTGGATGAGTATTGTCACAGATACACCATCCGGGACTGCTTCTTTTCTAGCCTGCCTTCCCCTTCCCCTTCCTTCCTTCTTCCTTCCTTCCTTCCTTCCTTCCTTCCTTCCTTCCTTCCTTCCTCCCTCCCTCCCTCCTTCCCTCCCTCTCTTCTTCCCTTTCTCTTTCCCCCTCCCTCCCTTTCTCCTTTGGTAGCTAAAGGACCTTAAGCTCTGTTCTCATCTCCAGCTGAGAAGACCGCACAGTTCACATGAACATGGTTGTGTGCCGTCCTGCTTGATGCACCCAGGGTCTGTGCTGTCCTCAGAACCTGTCAGCGTTAGGCTTCTCTCCAGGGCCACCAGTGAGTGCTGTCCCACCTCTGCCCAGTGCTCTCAGTGTCTGTGGAAAGGTTTGTCTGACATGAGTTAACTTGTCTGGTGCAAAAATCCAAATTCTGCGGCTGGTTTTCATGGCTGTTAGTAGCTTACAGTGGTCTTTCTTCTGGGGCTAGTGTATCTGCCTCCAGAGCTGCACCTCTTCCAGGTGATTTCCCATGGTGTGCCTGAGGTATAGGCTGGCATCACACTGTGTCCCTCCAAAATTAATTTGCTGAACCCCTGCCCCCACAGGACAATCTGGAGACAGGGCGTCTGGGGTCAAATGAGGTCACAAGGGAAGCTCTAATTGGATAAGACTCTGCTCTCGCAGGCTTCCTCTCTCCCTTCCTCTCTCTGTCCTCTCATTCTTTCCTATTCTCTCCTTTCCCTGACTACCCCCACCGCATCCACTTCTCCCGTCTCTTCCCACTGAAGACACAGAGACAAGACAGCCAGAAAGAGGACCCTCACAAGAACTCGGGCAGGCTGACAGCTGAACCTTGGCCTTCCAGGCTCCAAACTGCAAGAGACCCATTTCTACTGTGCGAGCCGCGCAGCCTGGCCCCTCGTTCCCTCCAGTTAAGTGTCCCAGCACCATGTCCACTCTAGCTAGCAGACTTGTCCAGCCTATCCCCTCCTCCTTGCCCTCTGCACGACCCCCTGGAGTTTCACTTCATACCCTTCCAAGTTAATTAGCAGCAGACACCAGGGCACCCTGGATGGACATCAGGAATTGCTTTTGGAGTCTCTTCTTGGTGTCTTAACACTAAATTCTGGACACCTTACTATCACCCTCAGCCAGGCCTCTCCACCCTGCACGCCCTGGATAGCGTCTCCCATGGAAGACTTCACAGGGCTTGTCTCTCTTGTCTCCTTGCCTCCCCTGTCAGGAGTCACAGTCCCAAGCCTGCTGTCCCCCATCCATAAGGTCCGTGTCTTCTACCAAGGCATGTGGCTTTTCAGAACAAAGGGAAGTCCACACTGGTTCTCTCACAGTCAAGACAACTGTCAAGGCCACATGCCTGTGATCTTAGTGTTCTGGGGGCTGAATCGGGAGGATGCCAAGTTCAAGGCCAGCCTGGGCAGTTCAGTGAGACCCCGTCATAAGACGGTCAAACGTAGTGTAAGAAGAGAGCAGAAGCCGTAGCCCGGCGGCAGGACGCGTGCCTGACGAGCTCACGGCCCGGGTCCACTCTCTACCCCTGAAGAGCGAAACAAAAGCACACAGCTGTTTCATTTACGCTCACACGAACATCAGCTAAACGCTGCACCGAGGGACAACACATCCGCACAGATGCACACCCCGGAAGCAGTGCTGGCTTTACACAGATGAGAACAGCTGCCATCAGAGCGCAGGACAAACGTGAGCATCTCCGGCACCCCAGAAGCCCCGTGCATGCCCCAACCCCACAGGGCGACCAGCTCAGCCTGGCTTGGGTTGTTCTGCATTAGAGCATACAGGGCAGTCTGTCATTTGCTCCTTCGGGTCTTTCTGTGCTTTTCACCGTGCTATATACAGCAGCGGCCGTCTTACTCAAGGACAGCCGATGTCCACACTGTCTGGCTTGTAGCTACTGAAGGCAGCTCTAACATCTATGAACCTCACGTGTGGTGCTTTGTGAGGAGGAGACCCAGCGGTGGGAGCATAGAGCAGTGTCTGCTCAGCTTGAGGACTTGGCATGGGACACGCCTGTCTCTGCTGTCAGGTCACATTTTCTCTCCTTTTCCTTTGGCCACTCGCTGCGGGAGGTCAGGTCACAACTGGAGTCCTCCTGACAACCAGCAACGTTAACCCTTTCTCTCCCCACCTCGTGGGGAGCTGGGTGCCTAATTTACTGACGTTCCAACTCCCACATTTTTGCCTGTTTTGGATTGATTTGCTTCACCTCTGTTTTTAAAGAAAAGACTGCATTTGGGCTTTTTTCCTTCTGAGCATGTGTCTCTTGTCAGGCAGGGGGGTCGTGAGCTTTGCTTTGCTTTGGTTTGGTTTTTTTTGTTGTTGTTGTTGTTTTTTGGCCTCGCTGTGCCTCCAGACTAGCATCCGATTGATCAGCACTCCCATTTGTATAGCACCACCAAATCCTGTTCAGTTCCCCCCGGCCCACCCCACATCAGGATGATCCTGAGCCACGGCCCCTGCATCACAAGCTCTTGCTACCCTTTGTTTCAGCCCCATCTTGACAGGCAGGCCTTTCCTCCCCTGTCTACATCATTGATAAGAGTATCAGACAATGCAGGACTGATGTCAGTCCCCCGTGGCGCTGCAGACCTCCCCGCAGGGTTACACGGGGCCATTAGCTAACGCCTTTGTCTATAATTATATACAACAGGCAACATTCACTTAGCAGATCATCTGGGATGCGTTTCCCATTTCATCCTCGAGAACCACACGGCAGACTCTGCCAACGCCTGCTGAAGTCACCGCAGTCACCGGTCCCTCTTCTACAGGCTAAGGACCGTGACAAGGAGAGACAAGGAGGTTAGTCTCGCACGATCAGCTCTCAGAAGCCAGCATCCATCGTCGGGGAAGGGAGGCCTGGGGGGCTTGCCAGCACTGTATTCTCTCTGCTCTGGGATGAGATGTGTGCTAAGAGCTGATATTTTAAGAAATCGGCAGGGGCCCTTCAAACCAGAGCAGATTTCTCTGACTGAGCTGAGGCAGGTTGCCTAGCAACCAACTCTCATTACGTCATTGCTAGACAGATTCTGAGGACTCTGGCCCCCAGAAATATGAGTATCTGGGGGAGAGGGAAGGCCACACAAGTAGAGAGGACAGGAGGGCCACTAAGGATTGGTCTGGAAAGGCCTGGGCGGCTTCCTGGAGGAGGTGATACTACTAGTGTCCGTGCAGATGGTGTTTGGGGCTTGAGATGAGACCTGAAGTATTGGTCGCTTTTCTAGTTCCTGTGATAAAATACATGACAAACACAACTTACATCAGGAAGTGTTTCTTTCTACTTGTATTTGGAGGGAGTAGTCCATTATTGTGGAGAAGGCGTGGCAGGCACACCGTGAGAGAGCTGAGCACACAGGTCGGAGGGAAGCGGAGAGAGCTGGCGTCCTCCTGTGTAAACACACAGGATCCCAGCCGAGGACGGTGCTGCTTACCTTCAGAGTGGCTCCTCCCTCCTCAGCTATGCCCTCGCGGAGCACACGCGTGTCTCCTAGGTAATCCCAAGTGCAGTCAAGTTGATGCTAAAGTGACCCATGTCCCCTGGGTCCTCCTTGGCCGTGCCTCAGAGACAGAGGGGCTCACTGCCTCTCAGCCGCAGCCTGGAGGTTCCCAGAACCTGTGACATCAGACAGGAGCTCCGGGGCCTCAGCTCTGGGGTCCCACACGCCATCACCGGTGCTGGGGTACTGACTGGCTGCCTAGCTCTAAGAGGCTCTGTGCACATGCTAGCTAAAGTCCATGTGTCCTGTGCAACCTTCACACAATGGCACACATTTATCAGGACAGAGCAGGAGCCTCTCTGCCATAGATAACCGGTATCTCACAAGCCCCCTCCCCATCTCCTTAGAGGCCAGGAACCCACCATGGCCCTGTGGTCACCATCTTGCCATTGACTGTCACCTTCAAGCAGAGCCACCGTTAATGGCTTTGCCCAGGCTCTGACACAGAGGAGGCTTAGCTCGTCATTGCCCCACACTGCACCCTCTGAGCTGACACAGCTTCAGTCCCTGGTCCTGTATTTTCCAGCCCCACAGGGCTCCTCTGGCTTCTGTGTCCACGTCTACTGGATGGATCATTGCTGTCTAGCCTTGGCTGCCTCGTGCCTCTGCCTCTAGACACGCCTAGGGGACACTAGCCACACAGGTCTGTAACCAGCAACGCCTCCCCCCCCCCCCGCCAGTCTAAGCCAAATCCACGTCCCCTCTCCCACTGAGTCCCTCTGAGGCAGACACCCTGGCTCTATTGCATTTTAAAGCAATTTCTTCTTTACCAGCCTTTGCATATCAGGTACGAGGCTCTGAGTCACTGTCCCCAAAGGTGTCTACGCCCTAATCAGCCTGCGGGTCTGGAGCCTGAGGCAGCAACAGAAAGGTGTGACTGGACAAGGACCCTGAAATAGGGATAGCCCTAGATGTGGTCACAGTGTCCCAGGAAAGAAGAGGCAGGAGGGTCAGAGTCCAGAGGACACAGGCAGGAGCTATCAGAGGACAGACCTGCGGTGCTGGCTTTGAAAATAGGGAGGATGCCAGACCCCAGAGCGCAGGCACCTCCAGGAACAGAACAGACCGACTGGGGAGACCCGAGGCCTGGTCAGGGCCACTGCTTTGGAGTCTTTGAGATTGGGTGATCTCAGGTTCGAGTGCAGTGTACCTCTACACTGACCTTCATGGGACCCTCTTGGGACTCTGAGGATTTTGCCTTGGAGACATCTATCTAGCAGTTCCTTGAAGAAACAGCGTCTCTGCTTGGCAACACAGAAGACACCTGTACCCAAAGGGTTGTGTTGAGAATCTTAGCCGGTGACCAGAACGGGGAGACACCCAGCAGCCCTGCCCACCCTCTTCCCATCCCTCCTGCCCTGGAGGTTTGGAGATGCCCCTGGGTATTCCCTCATCCCTGCACTCCAGAGAGGGGCCAGATCACACTCAGATGTGGCTTCACTGACGCCGCTGGTTCCACAGGAAGGCTTAATTGACGCAGCAAAACAAACATTTGCTTTGGTGATCCACGCTGAGTTAGATGCAAGGTATTATTTTAATTAAGCCTTGTGACGGATGAATCTCAATAAAGCAGCTGTTGTGCAGTATTCAGGTATATAAATAAAAATAACATCGGGCGGGTGGCTGGGGGCAGGCTACACACAAGCTGCGTGTCATCGTGTGGGAGCCGATGTGGGCTGCTGGGACCCGGACATGGTGACCTTGGGAAAGGCACCCAGCGCTCTTCAGTGAGGACTTTCGGGGTTGGGCCTGGAGGCAGACCAGGAACAAGTTTAGACCTTGGGTGGTCACTGAAGGAAAGGCCACCAAGACTTCCCTGGGAGGAGAATGGGTTGGTGACCTGATGAACCTGGTGCCACCCACATGCCCTTGGGCCATTACTAGGAGAGCACAAAGAAGCCCCTAGCTGGGAGCTTATGCCCCAACATCTGCAGTCCTGAAACTGCTCCATCAGACACCGTCTTGGGAAACCAGGATGAGGAGTGGAAGGTTATAGGAGATAGCGCCAGCGGTCCACGGCTCAGCCGCAAGCCCCCTTCTCCTACAGGACCCCACCCAGTGGGGTGAGGATTAGAGGCCTGGATGGCTTCTGTTTCACTCCACTTGTGTGATCCCGAGTGTCCATCAAGGATCAGTCTCCCAAACCCCTGGATTCTGTGGGGCTCGGGTCCCTGCCATTCAAGGACACTGTGTACGCCTCCCGCACAGCTTCTCTCCATGCACTTTAACTGTCTCCAGATGTCTTGCACTACCTAACTACATCATGTTCAGTGTGAAGAGCAGGAAAATCACACAGTAGGGCTCCACTGGCCATATTAGTCTGTGAGGGAGGCAGGACTCTGTGAGATTCCTCGCTCCCTGAACAGCTGGCATGACCCAGAGGAGGGATCACCCACGGGGAGCGTGGTCTCTGGAATCCTCGTCTCCTACACCTACCCCTCACTCGGCTTTCACGCCGCCGTGTGTTTTTCTGAGGAGAGCCCTCGGATTCCTGGTGATTTCCTCTCTTTCTCCATCTGGGACTTCATCCCACACTACCCCTCCCCAGAGCAGCTTGACGGGTCTCCATCAATTAACTCCACCGTTAACTGAGCGAATAATGATCTGCGAAATTGGTGGGAGTTACGTTAAGTAGCTTGGTGGCTAACTCTGACGCTGTTGATATTTCTGCTAAAAAATAATTAAGTGCCTCTCATTGGCTAGATTTCAGCTTATAGTTGTTAGGCATCTAATAATTTTATCACAAGTCATTTAACTTGGAATTTTGCTTAAATTCACTGCAACATGCAGGTGTGATAGACGCCATCAAAGGAGCACGGGTTAGCATGAAGGATTGATGCTGTGTCCATTAGAGGCCATTACCCAGGGCCTCCTAGCCGTTCCTATGTGATGTCCTATGGTGGAGCATTACAGAGTTAGCTGTCCTCCCTACGGTCTTACATTGGCCACCTGCTTGGCCAAGCTGTGCAGTGGTTCCTCCCATCACCAGAATCCTCCTCACTGAATGTCAAACTGTCCCTGAGAAACTGCATCTCTTCTGTCCCTGGCTCATGTCCTCATGGTGAGTTTATCTTGCAAATCAGACCTCACTGGGCCTTGCAGGAGGAAAGCCAGATAGATGCCCAGAGAGATAGAGAGACCATTGCCACCACACTCACCACAGGAGCCAAGAACAGTTCCTTTGACCTTGGGAGACAATGGCAGGTGGTAGGCAGGTTGTCAAATGGTCCTAGTTAGCCAGGATTCCCAGGAGACCATGGGACAGTGTCCTACCAGGACAGAGGCTGAGTGGGTGGCACCAGTACTGACGCCTCCATCTTCTAGAACATCTGGGGCTTCTAGAACAGCTGGGCCTTCTAGAATGGCCAAGTCTTCTTGAACAGCTGGAGCTTGGGCCTCACACAGATCCCTTCTGGGATAACAGAGTCCTACTCCTTGGAAATGAAGCTTCGGACCAAAGGAGACCAGTGGGGGCTCAGGAGCTCGGTGTGCACTGGTCTAGAACATGTATGCCTGGAATTTAAACCCCAATGCCAGATAGAAGGGGGTGGAAATATGTTTGAGAACTGAGAACTGAGCGTAACCTCTGGCCCATTTAGCAAGCTGGCCATCTGGATGATCAGTCGATGTACGGATGGCTTTGCTGGCCTTGTGAGCCACCCCAGAGAGAATCCCTGCTAGCTTGCACAAGGCTCCTGTGGGCAGGCAGGACCTCTGCATCCACACTGCTGTCTCTGGATTCCTGGGCCAGGGCTGGGAGGAGGTTTTGGTGGGGTTTAGTATAGCTGCCAGAAGCAAATGGCCCAGGGACCACACCCCCAGTACTTCATTCCCACAGGGAGGCAGAAGCTTGGTGACAGGGGGGCTTCCTGTTGTCAAGCAGTCAGGGCAAGGAGCAGAGCAAATGAGAAACAGGTCCCCTCTGCCAGGGAACAAGGACCTCAAACGTGTCCTGTGGCCTCAAGTGGGCGCAGCCCTCAGCCTGGCACTCACTGAAAACACACACACTGCCTCCAAGCACTGCGAGCCAGGAAGACGGGTGTGTCGTAGCACAAGCCACATCTCTTAGGATACCGTTTACACAGTACCAGAGGTATGGCTGCTGCCACACAAAGGTTCAGCAGAGACAAGAGCTGTGTTCCAACCTTGGACAGAACCTCAGGTCCTAGCCATCCTGTCCTTGAGACTCCACACCGCGTTGCCTAGGAGAAGGGCAGACCTCTCCAGGGCAAGGAGGGAAGGGACCCACAGAATTCAGAACCTGATGCTGTCCCACGCTCTACAGCTCTCTGTTCCCTTGGGTTGAACCTCCTGTGAGGTCAGGCGCCGTGATCCTCTGTGTATACCTGTTGCCCCCTCTTTCCAGACCTCAGCACCCTTTCCAGTCATGTGCACGCTCACATTCATATACAAGAATGTCTTGTCTATGGCTCCTGGCTGCCATACATAGGCTCCTGGCTGCCATTATGTCCTACAGCCCGGGGCTCCTGTGTACTGCGTACACTGTGTACACTTTGTACACTTGTTTCAGAGAAGGGCGTGGCTTTCACATAGAGACTTCTGGAGTCCCCAACGCTCCATCATTAATGTCAACAGCCCCCTACAACTGGGAGGTGACAGCTTCAGTGGACACTGGCTTCCTGGACCTACCCACTAGCCAATGGGGCGTTTAGGGTTGGTGCCTTGCTATACCGAGAAATCAAAGTTCTATAGAGTCTTGGGGCCAGGAAAGGAAGGGGTTTAAGTGGAAGGTACAAAAGTGGACTCGGGAGAGAGCCAGGCTTGCTGCTCTGGGGACAGGTGTCAAGTAGAAGGAGACAGGAAAGCCGTGGAAGATCTCAGGACCTGGAAGGCTAGTTAGTAATAACAGACTGTTCTGAAGGGAAGGCACTGACTACAGAAAAGCATTCATCAGGTGGGACTGACCCCATCTGTCCTTGGGGCGAAGGCTGTGCAGCCAAGGGGAACCAGAGCCCTGAGAGGCTGAGGCAGTAGCCATCTGACCTCCCCTCCTGGTGTGGACGCAGCTTGTCCTGGTCACGCCTGCCTGTGTCTCTATCACATCTTGGTAATAAATGAGACTTTCTGAGCAGGCCATCAATTTTGGCACGATTGGCTTTCCAGGGTCCAGGCTGTCTGCTCTGCCTTTGGGGTGGATAAGCACAGTGGCTGGCCTTTGTTCCCAGTTTCTGAGAGACCGTTTGTCAGAGAGATTTATACTCGCTTGCTGGCTGGAAGCTACTGCTGTGCCTCCTCACTCCGTTTATCTCCTGAGGGTGCTGGCTCACCTTGAGTCTCCCTGGGAGGGGTTCCTTGATGTGAGCACTGGAAGCTGCTCAGAGGACTCCACGTGTGGCACACAGAGCTCCCAGGCCTGTCTTGAAAATACCTGCTGTCGGAGGGAACATGGTCACGGAGCCCTGGGACAGTCAGAAGGATTGGAGTCCCCTCAGGAACCCGTTGTTACCAATAGGCCTGTGAGACAGGATGAGATGGGCCTGGGGTATCTGAAAGGCCTGACCAGGCCCAAGGTTCCTTCCTCCCCAGGAATCTGTGGTAATAATCTACAGAGCAAGCCAGCTCTTGGCCCATACAGCTTAGCCTTGGCCTAATCAGCTGGCACTGGACACATATCTACAGGAACCAGCTTGGTTTGGAGCAGGGGCTGAAGCACCCAGTTTCTTCCCTATTTCTGTTTAGCAATGAGAAGAGGGGTCCAGGAGGTCTCTGAGCTGAGGTTTGGACTCCTTCCATGAGGGTTATTCCAGCTTCAATAAAGTTGCTATAACAAATATCCTGACCAAACAAACAACACAAACTACCTTAGGGGGAGGGAAGCGTTTGTTTTAGCTAATACTTCCAGGTTTCAGTCCATCACTAAGGGGAAGGGCAAGGCAGGAACTCAAGCAGCCAATCACACCACGTCTACAATCAAGAGCAGGGAGAAAGGGAAATGCCCACTGAGTCTGCTTCCTCTCATCTCATTTTTTCCTATTCTCCATAGTTTAGAACCAACTCTCTCCTAGGGAATAGTGCTGCCCATAGTGTGCTGGGCCCATCTACATCAATTAACAGCCAAGACAATCCTCCAAAGACATCATCACAGGCTAACATGATCTGGGCAGGCCTTCATGCCAGACCTACATGTCTTCATAAAGCGCCATTCCACTCTCCAGCTTTCTAGTCACCTGATGAATTTATGCTCAACTGAGCTGGCAGCACTGAAGTCCAGCCACTAGGCCTGGTTGGTAGACCCACCTCTCAGATATTGCTATAGGATCTGGCTGGGCTCACATGTTAAGACAACTCTCACCTGGTAGAATAAGGTGGCAAGCACTGACACTACTCTTTGCTAAGTCTGTACAATCCTTTACACATTTTTTCTTAAGTGCTAAGTCCTTTTTTGGCGTGTTTGTGTTCTTGTGTGTGCAGGCAAACATGTGAGTGTGTGCACATATGTTCACGTGTGTATGAATGGAGGACAGACGTGATGGCGTTCCTCAGGAGCTATCACTGTGTGTGTGTGTGTGTGTGTGTGTGTGTATGTGTGTGTGTGTGTATATACAGCTACACTTGCATGTGTGGAGGCCAAAACTTGTCTCCCTCTATCACATAACATCTAATTTTTGAGTCAGTGTCTGAGTCTGGAACTCACTGATTGGCTAGACTGACTGGCCATTAAACCTCTGGGCTCTGCCTATCTCACTTCCCCGCCCTGGGATTACAGGCCACACCACCATGCCTGGCTGGAGATCTAAACTCAAGTCATGTTTGCACAGATAGCACTGATTACCCACTGAATCATCGCCCCAACTCTACCATCTCCTTCTCTTCCTCCTCCTCCTCCTCCTCCTCCTCCTCCTCTTTCCGCTCCTCCTTCTTTTAAGACAGTTTCTCACTGGGAACTGGAACTAGGTTGGGCTGGCTGACCAACTAACTACTAGTCTTTCTGTTTCTACCTCCCTAGTGCTGTGATTGCAAATGTACTGTCACGCTTGGCTTCTTATGTGGGTCTGGGACGGGGGGGGGGGGGCGGCAGGGGACAAAGTGGGATTTCAGGAAGCTCTTCACAGACTGAGCTGTCTCCCCACCTCTAGTCAAAGTTCTGAATAAAACTGCTCTGGTTGGTTCTGAGGCAAGAGTCTACAGTAAAGTCAATTTCTTAACCATCAAATAAGGATTTCCAGGGTTTCCACTTCTCCGTGTTATAGTTTTGAATAATGATTAATGTATTTTTCAAGAAATAGCCTGTGATGGTCAATCTTCATTATCAGCTTGGCTGGATTTAGAATCGCCCTGGGTATAAAGCCTGGGTGTCAAGAAAGGTGGGACAGCTCACCCTGACTGTGGAAAACACCATTACATCGCTGGGATCCCAGACCTAACGAAAGAGCTGAGGGACAGAGCCGAGAGTCAGCACCCACTTCTCTCTGCTTCCACAGTCGCGGACCAGCCACCCTGGACCCATGCCGTGATGTGCCCTCAAACCAAGAGTGCAAACAAACCCTTCCTTTAGTTCCCTTTGCTGGGTATTTTATTACACCAATGAGAAATGCCATTGCCTGTTTCATCCAATGTTCCCCATTTATTAATCTAAGTTGTTCACAAAACTGATTTATAATGCTTCTTTTCTTACATTTTATGTTAATATGCTCAACACTTATTCTCACTGCTACTACCTGTGTGTCTTCTCATGTTTTATTTTTTTTCATGTGTATGTGCGTGTGGTGTGCACTGCGTGCTTGTATGAATATGGGGTTGGGGGTGGACACGCGTGAACATGCCTGTTGGAGCCCACAGTTGACATTAGGAATCTTCCTCGGGTACTCTCTACCTTATCATCGAAGCGAGGTCACTGTCTTGACACCAGAGCTCACTGGTGTGGCCAGTCTTGCCAGCCAGCATATTCCTGCTGTGTCTTACAGGAGGGTCCCCATATCCTCCTAATATTTATGTGGCTTCTGGGATCTGCACTCTGACCTTAAGGGTTCCCTAAGCAAGCACTTTTTCACGATTTACAAACAGTAATCATGCATACTTACAGAACATATCGTGGTGTTTTGATTGATGTATGTGTTGCAGGAAGAGTTAAATGGCATGCTATCTCCACCCTGGTTCATTGTAGGTGGTGAGAATGTCTCAAATCTATTTTCTTGGCAATTTTGAAATATACAGTAATGCACGTGCACTACAAAAGGCAGCTAACATTCCTGCCCCTCTGCCAGTCATCTCCTGGATCAATTTGTTCAGCAATTCGATCCATTTCATTGTCTGAGCTTGTTTTTATTTCCTTTTTCTCTCTTTAGTCCCCTCTTTCCAGTTTATTGGGCTAGATGCTTAGCACATTAATTCTCAGGCCCCTTCGTTTCTAATTGAACTATTTAAACCAATTGAATTTTCCCCATGTGCAATTTTAGGTTAATCCAGCAAGTTTTACTACTAAGTTCTTAATCATTGTTATTTCAAAATTCCAGCTCCTTCCCTCTGGCTAAGAGACTGTTTGTTTTGTGAACTTCCGGGTATCTCCAGTTGAGTCCTTGTCACCAGCTCTTACCCCATCCTGTTTAAGGAAACACACACATTGTACCGTTTGGCACCTTGGAGTAGCTTCATCACATCGATTGCTCCTGGGCCTTGGATTGGTCTCCAAGACTACAACTTGCTGGGCTGGTGAGGTGACTGAGCAGTTAAGATGGCTGCCTATTCCAGGGACCCAAGTTTAATTCCCACCTCCCACACAGCTGCTTACAACCATCTCTAACTCCAGTCTCTCAAGAGATCCAACTCCCTCTTCCAGTCTCCTTGGGCACTGTGTGCACAGACATACATGCAGATAAAACATATATATATATATATATATATATATATATATATATATATATATATATATCATGAATAATGTATTTTTTAAAGCAGTTCTTGCCTTAGGGCTCAGAGTCAGGAATGGGGGCCCTATGGAAATGCCTCCCTCGTCCCTGCTATCCAGAAGGGAGGAATCACCAGAGACTCCCAGTCTCAGGGATAATAATGAGGGCAGAGCTGTGACCCAGGAGGAATCCAGCAAGTCTCCCAGAAGAGGTGACATCTAAGCTGCCCCTGGGAGGGATGCCCACTGAGTCCCACCTGCTGCAGGTGATGAGATGAAACAAGAATCAGCAGGCGCCTGTGAGTGAGGGCGGGCTCTTCTGCAGGAGCTCCCTGGCTGTCTCAGAGCAGAGCATTGTCATTGTCCTCCTGACTGTCCAGGCTAGGGGCTGTGGGCACAGCTGTCCTCTGTATCGGAGGTGAGTGGTGGTTCAGGGACCCCTGCCGATATTCAAATCCACAGATGATCTAGCCCCTTGCATAAAGTGGCAATGGAGCATCTGCAGAGCCCCCTTCCTCCCGTTACATCGTTACATCGTGTCTGGATTTCTAACAAGGCCTAATGCAGCTAACTGCTGTGTAAGTGGCTGTTATGCTGTGCTCTCCAGGGAGTAATGACAGGGAAGTGCAGATGTAATTTATTTCTTTCTTTCTTTCTTTCTTTCTTTCTTTCTTTCTTTCTTTCTTTCTTTCTTTCTTTCTTTCTTTTTAAGTATCTTTTGGTTCGTTGGTTGAATGAGGACAGCCAACTGTTTTATCATGTACAGGTGGACAAACCAAGGCAAGGAGCAGTTATGCCACTAACTCAAGGTTGTTAAGGTGTAAAGGGGCACAGTCAAGATGGGGACCCAGGTGTGCTGTCCCGGCCTCTCTCTGATGTGACAAAGTGGAGCTTTTAATGACACTTGAGACAGACCTGATGGTCAGAGGGATGGAGCCACAGCACTCCGCCCTTACTCTGGAAACAAATGTTTCTGTAGGGGGAGGCCAGGCTAGCACCTGAATGGCACACTATGAAGTCAGTGGGACTGTAACACCTTTCACAAGTGTGAATTAGGCTGCATTTCCTAAGTGTTCTGAGTGTATGAATCCTGGTTGTCCCTTGTGACCTTGGGCAAAGGTCTGGCCTGACACTGCACGCTCCACAGCAGAGTCTGTGGCCATGGATGTCATGACCACAACCCCTTCAAGGTGAGTGTCTGGGATGGCCTAGTGTGGCCCTGTCTCCTGTGTCTGGCCCAGCTCCTCACAGCTGGCAGACCTGGTTTTGCTTGCTGTGTTATATAGGACTCAAATATATAGGAGTGTGACCCTGGAGGCTCTGAAGTACAGTGGGGGCTTTCAGGGAGCCGGGAGAAATGTTCCAGGGACAGCCATGTGTCTGGCCACTTTGGGCTACTGGAGTTAGGAAGGTGTCATCTCTGGAGAGTGCAACCACTCTGCTCAGAAGTCAGCTGGATTTACCAGGTTCTGGGGTCTGGACAGATCCCCAGGAGCCACCAGGACCAATGGGGGAGGGGCAGTAAGCACCCAGGGTCCTGGCTTTGGCCTGGGTGCTCTTCCTACTGAGAAGCATCTCCTGCAGCTCATTTCCCAGGCTGGTCACATGGTCTTTGTTCCGAGAGCAGCCTAGTGTGTCCTCTGCCGACAAGTCACTCTTGGAACAATTTCCCCAGTACTCAGTAACCATTCAAGGATCTGTATTCTGGTCCCAGTCCCTCCCCAGCATGGCTAGACTGCTTCAGAGTGATGGGAAGATGGCCACACTAGCTGTTCCAGCCTGTATGGGAGGCTGGCCCTGGACATTGCCTGGGGCAAGGGGGCTGGGATTGCTAAAAGGCACAGTGGACACCAAGGGGGGAGGAAAGGGAAAGTCTACAGTCCATCTGTCCATCTGCCCATCTGCCCATCTCTCCATTTCTTGTGAAAGGGGAGGTCCACCCGCCACACCAGTCCCTAGGCAATGCTCTCCCGAGGAGCTGAAGATGAGGAAAAAGGAACCAAAGGGAAAAAAGTAGAGAACAGCCACCCCGGACCCTCGAAGGGCCACACAGAGAGCTTGGGTCCTCTAAGCACAGGGAGGCCGCTGGAGGCCTGTCGTCCATGTCACCTTGGCTGGCCCAGAAACATCTCCAAGGCCTCATCAGGCTTCCAAACACTGCTAACCAATATGGGAGGTCCCTAAAAAGGGCAGAACAAAGCACAGAGGAAAGGGGCTCCGAGTGCTTGATGGGAATACGAGCGCGCTGTTCTCTGTGTCCAGAGAGTCTAGGGAAGGGCGTCCATGAATCCAGGCCCCATCTCCTGGGTGTATGTAACAAAAACCTCAATCTCTGTCTCTCTCTCTCTCTCTGTCTCTCTGTCTCTCTGTCTCTCTGTCTCTCTGTCTCTCTCTCTCTCTCTCTCTCTCTCTCT
>NC_034596.1:106335635-106343595 GCF_900095145.1 Mus pahari | reverse complement strand
TCTCTCTCTCTCTCTCTCTCTCTCTCTCTCTGTCTCTCTCTCTCTCTCTCTGTTGTTTTTTCTCCTCTTCCCTTCTCTCCCTCCTCCCCCTCCCTTCTCTGTCTTTCTCTCCTTGGAAATGGAAGAAAAGAAAGCAAGCAAGAAGCCTTTCCTCAGCTGCTCCTCACGGAGGAGGCGACACCTCATCCTTATATCCCCTGATGCTCGAGGCTGGAGGACAGAAGGCAGCCTGCAGCATCTGTAAGTCACCAGGACCACAAAGCAGCCAGCCCGGCTGGAGACTGAGAACGAGGGTCCTCTGGCCCCTGACCCAGCTCCCTCTACATAGTGTGGTGGGTGAGGAGTGGTCCTGCATTGGTCATCCAAATACCTAGCAGAATAGTTTAAGTGAGAAGGTGCTTGCTCTCGAGAATGGTTCAGGGGGACTTGGTGACTCGTGTGCAGAAGCCACAGAGAGCAATGGCTGCATCTGCAGCAGGAACATGAAGCGATGCACTTCAGAAGACACAGACAGGATGACACAGGCCAGACGAGGCACAGGCACAGCCTTCAGGACACTCCTGCCCCTCTTCTCTCCCGGCTCTGCTTCTGGTGTTGTCTGGGTCTTCAGGGACTCCACACCACCACAGAGTGAGGGCTGTCCTGGTCAGAGGCACAGTGGGAGGGGGACAGATGGACGTACCCTCAGAGGCTAGTGACAGAGGAGATGAAGCAGTAGCTGTGCTGGCCAATGAAGGGGCAGGTGGAGCCCACAGCATCAAGGTTCCATCCCTGAGTCTGAGAGATGATGCTGAGTCTTACATGGTAGGTAGGCCACCACCTCAGGCACCTCCTG
Source organism: Mus pahari (assembly GCF_900095145.1). NCBI lineage: Eukaryota > Metazoa > Chordata > Mammalia > Rodentia > Muridae > Mus > Mus pahari. The sequence continues at coordinate 106,342,760 of NC_034596.1, read as the reverse complement.
AGACTGTGGGCTCCCTGGATCACGCATGGAGGGTCATCACACATGTAGACATCGGGAGTGGAAGAGGCTGAAAACCAGGGTTTTTTTTCTCTAAGTCCAGACCGTAGCTGAGCTGAGAGCTGAGCCTGGAGATGAGCCCAGAGCCAAGGTTGAAGCTGAGTCTAGAGGGAACCTGGGACAGAGTCCAGAGACCAGCCTGGAGCTGAGCCCTGAGCTGACCTGAGTGAGTCCAATCTGGAGCTGAGTCTAGAGTTGATCTTTGAGCTGGGGCTGGAGTCCAGCCTGGAGCTGAGGCTGTGCAGCCAACACTTGTTGCCTTTACCTTCATACCTTCCTTTCCCGCCAGCCGACTGTCCCTGATACATGTCTGTCTGCAGGCATAGCCACCCCTCCTCTCGCCCACGTGGGGTTTCTATAATCCAAGTCATTTGAAACATGGACAATATTTTAACTCAGCTCTACCACCATTATGGATTCATTTGACATTCAGTGTGCAGCAATAACAATGAATTTCCTGGGTACTGAATGTCACATCCTTCCACAAGAGCCAGCCAGTGTCATTACCATGCATAGCAGTGTCCCTGGCTGCTCCTTAGTAGACTCTGGACTCACTGAAGACCCTGGACACCTAGGCCACTCTACCTACCCACACCGGCACTGTCCACCGGGAGGGCCCACTGGGGCTGCTGGAGAATGGGTAGAGTGACATGGCTTCCCATGGGGCCAACATCCTGGGAGTTCCACATGACTTAATGGACCACGTAGAGTTGGGACAGTCACCTCCAAGGCACCCCACAGGCCTTGCAGCTCCCCTCTGCTGGCCTGACCTGTGTCCTGTGCTGAATGTCCTATTTCCTCTCAGCAGAGCCATGGTGCCCCCTCCCTCTTCTTTCAGAACCAAACTGGGGGATGTGGGTTCTCTCCCACCCCCTTTATTTCCCTATGCCCGCTGCCCGACACTTTTTTCATGTGTAGTCCAAGAGCTTGACAGAGGGAAGACTGCAAAGGCAACGAGGCCAGGAGCGAGCACAGAGCAGCCTGGGCGGGGAAGGGAGACTCAGGGGATGAGCACTCTACCATGAACCCACTGCTGACCTTGGTACAGGCCTGGAAGACCTAACCCCCACTCTCCTCCTGGGTTGTATTAGCTGCTTTCCTTGTTGCTGCGACAAAATATCTGACAAGAACAACTCAAGGAAGGAGCGCTCACAGCAGGAGGGGACATACCAGCCGCTGCTGGAGAGTCAGTCAGCAGGAACAAGAGGCGGCCATATTGACTCCACTGTTTTAGAAGCCGAGAGTCGAGCATGCTGGTATTCTGCTGGATCCCTCCTTTTTTTTTTTTTTTTTTTTTTTTTTTGTGCAATTTGGAACCTGGCCATGCATAAGTCCATCCAGTCACGGATATCTTCCTCCTTAATTAATGCCCCCTGGGGACACCCTCACAGACACACCCAAAGGTGTGTCTATCCAATCCCTTAACTGTTTGTTTTTTAAATTAAATTAGGTTGACAGTTAAAATTAAACACGTCTGGGGTAGGGGTGGGAGTCTTGGGCCCAGATATCTGAGGAGCCAAGAAGTGGGACCTGGTTTGCTAAGCCAGGACTGTGGCCAATCCAGGAGCAAACTCCTTACTTCTCAGGATGCGGAGTCAGATCCCTTCCTTGCCAGGTCTGCATGGCCTCCTTGTTCAACTTTAAGAATGAGTAGGAAAGACACCTAGAAGTTCTGAGGCCAGGTCCCGAGCAGCCTACAGCTTTTGTTTGGCCCTCCAGAGAGAACAGTCCTGAGGGGCAGGTCACATGGAAGATATCTGTTCCCTTGACACAAGGAGAGCAGCCTGACCTCCTGGATAGTGAGGAGAGACCACTAATGCCAAGGCCCCCAGCATGAGCAGAGATACCGCCTTGGAAATAGTGGCCACAGCAGGTGCCACATGGAGCAGAAGCCCTCCCCATGAGCCTTCCCAGAGGTCCAGTCTCCTAAATCCCCAGTGAAATAAAATGAGTAATTTAAACAGCACCTGAAGATGAACTCATCCTTTAGGCTAACACCTCAGTGAAGACAGAGAACATAGATGTGTGCCTGGAAGTGAGTGACAACTGTAACAAGTGCGTCATCACACCGTGCCCCCAAACAAACTCAGAATGTAGTAAAGACAAATGTGAGACTCATAGAAGAGAACCACAAGAGGCAGCCTTGGGTGTGGCTTCACAGGGATGAAACTGAGGCAACAGACAGTACCAAGTGAGTGAGGTGCATTAGGACAAAAGACTCTGGCACTGCTCAGAAAACAGCCACAGGATGAGGAGGCCATTGTGGATTCAGAAAGAGGATTCGTTACATCACTCTGTGTGTGTGTATGTGTGTGTGTGTGTGTGTGTGTGTGTGTGTGTGTGTGTGTGTGTTGCAAGAGTGGTCAGAACAACTTGGGAAATCTATTCTTCCTCTGTGTGTCCTGGTAAACAAGCTCAATCTAGGCAGCGAGTGACTTTACTGGCCAAGCTGTCTCAACAGGCCCGGAGAGAAGGTTTGAAAGCCAGACATCAGATGAGACCAAAATAAATATGGTCAATACACCAGGAAGGAGACACAAAATTTACTGAACAAGTGGGCAGAGGACCCAAAAGGGCAGATTTCAAAAGACAGATGGATGCCAATAAGTACATAAGAAAACGTTCAGCACTGGAAACCACCAGGGTAGTGACAGCCCCAACCACATGGGGACATCGCTTGTTAGAATGGCCCGGCCACAAGTCTGAATAGAGTAAGAGCCAGCTAGGATTCGAGAAAAGGTGTTACAAATAGAATCTGATGGCTCATTTTCAAAGATGCCTGGAGCTAGCTTCAGTTCTGCTATAAATGAACAGAAAGCATTAGACCCCTGGAAAAGCCAGCTAATCTACCCATCCCTGAAACACACACACACACACACACACACACACCAAAACTGAAAGTTAAAGTGGAAAACTATAAACAGTTGCACTTGCCTGCAAGGCCATGCTCCTGAAAAGTTTGAACATAAACAAGGTTTAAAACATACAGATGGGGGCCGCAGAGATAGCTCAGTGGGTAAGAGAACTGACTGCTCATATATATATATCTCCATATGAATGGAGCCAAGCAGAGTTTTTGTTGAGCAAGGTATGATGTAAGTGATAGAAGCAAACATAAATTCTGAGGAACACGTAAAGTTATTTTTGTAAAGGGAGGAAAGGCCATGGGTTCAGGGTTGAAGATTTTCTCTGCTCTCAGTCAGGAGTCACGTTCACGACAGTCATAAAACATACAATCTCATCACTCCGAGACTCCAGAGCTCTTATTATGAAATGACAGTGCTCTTATTATGAAGTGAGGACCAGTGTTCCTCTCAAGGGGACCACCATGGTATTGTCTTCTCCAAACACAGAGCAGAACTGCAACATAAGGTAGCAATTCTTCTCCTAGCCATGTTGTATCTCACAGAAATGCGATGGGAGAGACACCTGCACTCCCAGCTCAGGAAAGCCAGAATAGGAACCAACCTATCAGTAGCTGAGTGGATAAAGAAGCTGTGGTACAGACGCCTGTGATGGACTATTAATTGGCCATTAAAAAAAAAAAAAATAGATGAGGCTCTCATTTGCAAGGCCGTGAGTAGACTGCAAAGACACAACGCTAACTGCAATAAGCCAAACACAGAATCAAAAACACTTCAAGGTCTCGAGTAGGCCTGAGAACTGAGTTTATTCACAGAATAAGAGAGAGGAAGGAGAGGGCTGGGAGTGAAGAGAAGGCCATGAGTACAAAGCTACATTTAAAGAGGGTGGGGTTGTCTGGAGCCCCAGCATACAGCAGAACTGTGGTTCATGACTCTGGCAATGTGCTGAGTGTGGCTCTCTGTACTTCAGGTTCCTGTTACCAACAGAAAACGGAGGGCAGAAGGCAAGTGGGTACAGTCGCCACCGGCATGGCTGTGGGGACCTCTTTTCTGTGGATAAGCATGTCAGAACACGGCTTCCTCAGCGTTGCTACCTGTGATGTGTGCTTTTGGTGATATTAAGGAAGTTGTTTCCCTGCTTGGTCTTTGAAACTCACTAGTCTATGAACAAACGGCACTTGCTAGACGACAGTCTGCTGACAAAGGCAGCGGAAGACTTGGAGGCAGAGAGGTAGGAGAGTGAAGGAGGTGGCTCTGGGCCATGGAATCCAGGCAGACTCCAAGGGCCAGAGATGGGTGCATTCTGGGATTTTCACCCTAATATCAAGGTCTTCCCAGCTAATGCCTTCTCTGAGGTATGCCTAGCTCACGGATCCAGAGGGGTGCTTCTGTGGCTCAGGCCACTCTGTGAGTTCCAGGTAGAACCTAGGCTCTCTACATGGGGTGTCTGTGACCTTGGGATAGAACCTGAGTGGGATAGGACAGGAGAGGCCAGAGAGTTCTACAGAAAGTGGGATGAAAGCTGGAGACGTGCAGATCGGTGGGCAAGGGCAGGAAGGTGCCGGGGCAGGAAGTCGCTACCTCAGACTCATAGAGGATATGCCTGAGGGAGAGCTAAAGTGTGGCATCTTATCTGGCCAAAGCCAGCTGGAGGGACCCCAGGAAAAAGGAGCATGGGCTGAGGGCAGAGCCTCATGTAGGGAGTCAGTAATGAGGTTTTTGATGGGCTCTTTCCCACCCCCACCCCTGCCCCCCCTTACCCCCAAAGCAAGCAGCCATTCAGCATACCACACTTCACAGGGACAGGAAGTGTGAGCCTGAGATCCAGGGCATTCCAGAGAGGCCAGGACCAGCAAGCCGCCACACAGGAGCCCTCAGGCACGAGGCCTTTCATCTCCCTCTCTCCTCCTGCTTTCTGAGGCCATGCAGCATCTCCTGACTGAGCAGAGGATCCTGGTTCGTGATCTGTCTGGTGTAGGAATAAGATTTGGAAAAGCAATGACCACATGACTTCCTTTGACCCTCTGTTATTCCCCCAGGCACAGTGCAGAGAGTGCATGGACTCATCGACAAAGGACCCCACTGCAGCAGTGAGGGCCTGGAATAGGAGTTCCTTGACACCTGGCAGTTGCCTAGCAACTGCGATGAGTCCCAGTGATGGAGCACCTCCAAGTGGAAGAGTAGTCTGGGGTCTAGTGAGGACCATGTGCCCTCCTGTGCCCCTGCTCTGCTTGCCTTCGCTGGGCCCCACAGATAGGAGCATAGGGGCTCCACGGCCCATTGGTGAGTCAATGGACCTCGCTCACCCAACTCAGTCTGAAGTCAGGCAGCTGCCAATCAGCCTGTTGCCCCAGCATGTTGACATATACAGCCTTATTACCTGGCTAATTAGAGCCCAGAGGATCGCCCAGCCCCCACTTTCACCTTTACCCCTGCAAGCAGCTGCCTGGGCTGCTGAGAAGGCCCCATGTGTGGAGTCCACCAGTCCTACAACCAGAGTGCACTCCAAACTATCACACTTGCTCATTTCCTGAGGTCTCATGACTGCTTCTTTATGCTGAACCAACCCACCAGGATTTCTTCACACCTACTCCGAACCTCTAGGGTGAGCAGCACAAGATCTCCTCAGTGGAGTTCTCTAAGTCACAGCATGCCGCATGTCCCCCAAACTCCCCAGAGCCTGCCTGGGCTTTCTCATCAGAGAAGCAAGCGCAGTAATTGTCTCCGTCCTAGTTCATCAATGAAAAACAGGAATGTCATCCCTAGCCATCTAGCCCCTGGGGACACAGACAAGCCTTTGTAAAACTTGACTTTCCCTGACCTGAATTCCGGATCTCTTCAGCTTTGACAGTGTCCAATAAATAACTCCATGTTTCATGAGTGATGGCAAACCCCAGAACAGCTTTAATTTTGCAGAGCGATAAATTAACTGCAATGTTGGCCTCGTGTGCGCGATTAAACTCTTTTTATAGCATTTCGTTGCTTTACGACTGGGCGACCTGCACCTCTCAGAATTCTTGGCAGAGTCCTCTGTAGTCAGGCAGACCTGAACCCCAGGTGGCGAGGCTGGTGCCAGGTGCCCTTGGGAATCCTAGACCTGAGCAGCTGGGTCTAAGGCCCAGAGCTAGGCTGCCATACACTCCTCCAGCCCAGAGGTGGCGCTGCAGGCAACTTCGAAGAAGTGGTCGTGTGTGTGTGTGTGTGTGTGTGTGTGTGTGTGTGTGTGTGTGTGTGTGTGTATACCAGCCTTGGAATTGCATCTTTTCATGTTCCTTTTGTTTTCTCCTTCTTCCTGGCCTTTCTGTGTGTTCATCTCGTATCCGGTGTATTTCCAGTCTCCACTTGTCTGGATGATCCAATGAGTATTCTTTTCATGGTTGCTTTGATCTGAATGTTTGCACTGACAAAGCTCACTGGTTACAATCTCATGCCCAGTTCAATGGTCACAAAGGGTAGGGTTTTAGGGGGTGATTAGCACCATTTTAAAAGGTCAGAGGGACTTCTTCCTTCCTCTAGGTGAGGACACATTACACCATTTATGAAGAACTGTTCTTACCAGACTCAGAATCTTCCAGCACCTACCAACCTCTAAAGCAGTAAACAATGCGTTTACACCACTTATGAAGGTCCTGGTCTGTAGCAGCCCCAATATCCAGGCAGCATTTGTTGATGCATTTTGATGTGTTTATTTTCAAAGTCAAAAACTAACCAAAGTTCCCAAATGGTTCAGTAAAGCAAGCAAAGAAATAATTGTATGGGTGGAGGGCGTGGTGTGTGTGGGGTGGGGATACACTGTCAGTGTCCTCTCCTGATAGGTTCGTTTAAGTAGAAGGAAACGATACATTGTTCAAACCAAAGCAAGAGTTTACTCAGTTTGCAACATGCAAAGTCAGTATCTGCAGTCCAATTGCGACATACACTGTGCTGGGCTGGAGAGAGACTTCAGGCAGCCCACAGCCTGTGTAAGTCCAGCTCCAGGAGATCTGACTCCCTCTTGTGGCCTCCACGGGCATCTACACATCCATTCACATACCCACAGACACCAACACATAATTCAAAAAAAAAAAAAAAAAAGTAAATCTTAGTAAAAGAAATGTATTGTGTATTCATAATGTTTGCTTTTTTCTGAAAATAATCTAAAAACTTAGCAAAAAGGTTAAAAATAGAATTATTAAATGAATTAAAGTTCAACGGCTTGATATTA
>NC_034596.1:106332016-106335450 GCF_900095145.1 Mus pahari | reverse complement strand
AAAAAAAAAAAAAAGCAAAAATGAATCCCATCCTTAGAAGTCAATTCTATGACACTGAACATATAAACATCACCAAAAGCTAAGAAAGTAACCTGGTTTGGCGGCACATGCCTGTGATCCCAGACCTCAGGAGGCAGAGGCAGGCTAATCTCGGAGTTCGAGGCCAGCCTGGTCTGCAGAGCGAATTCCAGGACAGCCCTACATAGACAAACCTGTCTCAAAAACACAAAGCAAAACAAAAAGCAAACAACCTGTTGGGGTTTGGTCTGATGCTAAGTATTATAATTCTAAACTCTGGCCCCTCCCCCAAGGCCCGGCTGCCCCCAGGGACAAAAAAAAAATCTGCACACACATCAAATAATGCTATGTGACCTTGCTCCTTAATTTAAAACTATTAGTTAAATAAAGATGCCGACAGCCTATAGCTGGACAAAAGAGAGAGAGGCAGGGTTTCAGTTCCCAGGCTTGGGGTCTGAGGAGAGAAAAGAAAAGATGGAGAGAGGAGAAGACGATGGGTTAGGTGAGTCATGAAAATATGGCCTTGAGGGCTGGCCAACTGGAGTTAAGAGCTGCCCAGATGGACCATGGCAAGTTATAACTCAGGGTAATTGATGGGGAAGTAGATTCTAATAGCTTAGAGGGCAGATATCTGCCCAGCTCTAGTGCATTAAAGGCTTATTAAAAATATAAAAGTTGTGTGTCTTTTATCTGGGAACTGAATGATCAAAGGTGGGGTAGAAACCCCTGATTAAGATGAAATGTTTCCTACAACACAACCAACAACAGCAAAAGACCAGGAAGACCAAAAGGGAGCTAACCATAAAGGCAAGGTTGTAGCAGAGACAACTTCATCGAAACGAAGAAGACATTCAGTTCAGAAAGGAAACGACTTCAATTGTGAAAAGAGAAATGAAAGAAAGAGCACAGCTGACAGGGACAAGCACAAGCACGGGGATGTACAAAAGAACACACAATCGGTAGAAGACAAAGAGAAGGAAGGACGCAGAGACCTGAAGATGTGCTTCTCAGGGAAAGGCAGGGGCGCTCAGGTACCAGGTACTCAGGGACAGAGGGACCAGCTCAGGGACATAGCCTGAACAAATGTGTGCCACCTCCCTCCAAACTGCCACCCTAATGACAAGAGCCAGGTGTTCAATAAGAGATGAAGCCTTGGGAGAGCAGAACGGAGTGGGAAAGTAGATGCATTCTCCACAACAGACCAAGCCGTAAACAACAAACAGGAAGTAGAGAAAACAAACACAAGATTTTGGAAGCCGAGAAACAGATCGTGGGGTCTGCCTGAGCAGACTTGAGAAAGACAAATTCGGAGCCAGGAAGGAAAAACTGTGAACACGCCTGATTTGTTCCCAAGAATATTCAACAGGAAGAAGCTGGCAGCCCCAGGTGTCTCTAGGACTAGGGAGGGGAGGTGGTGGCAGAGCCTGGCGTATGGAGTGGCACTTAGCATAGGAAGGCACAGCTGTCAGTGAGGCCACATCACCAGGGGAACAAGAAATCTGAGTCCCACTTAGAGGCGCTGAGCCAGGGGCTGGGAGGAAGTGTAAATGGTCAGATGACTCCAGAAAATATTAGGTGATTTCTAGGGGTGAGTAAAATTATGTTCCACGTGACCCAGCGATTTTATTTTTGATCATTCACACACTCTCCTCTCCAAATTAGAAGCTAAGTTGGCATTCCAATTTATACACTAAGGTTTACTACAGTTTTATCTAATAGCCCTAAACCTTCTGTAAGCCAATAAAGTGTCCTATGATGGGCTAATGATCAAATAAAGTATGGTCCATTCACACCACGGAGCACAGTGTATGAAAGGGAAAGGCTGTCTTCAGAAGCTTGGGGGTTCACCCAGGGATGGAGCGGACCTCACACTCACAGAACAGCCCCTGCCTCAGAAGGTGACCCAGAAAGAATGTCGCAACTCTAAAGTAAATTGATTTCCAGCCCTCATCGACACTCCCAAGCCTGAACAAGCCTGGGAGAGACCTGTAGATGATTATATTTCATTACAACACTTTTAATGCTTGCGAATTTTGATTTTTAAAATATACTCGTGTTCAGCAATATATAATTTACTAGATAGGGCTATGTTAAATTAAACTGTACCCTGAGCATCCCCACTCTGAAAAGATAAAATTCAAAATGCTCCGAAATACGAGCCATTTTGAGCACTAATACGACATTTTAAAAGGTTTTTATATGGCAGACACTTAACCTGTAAAGTCTATGCAAATACTATGCAAATCAAAGGGAATCCAAACCTAGCACTTCTGGTTCCAAGCACTTTGTTGGATAAGGGTTACTCGGCAACATGAGAGTGGAACCAAATTATTTTCAAATATGCATTTCTCAATGATAATTGCCTCCCCTGTGCCCCCTCCTAATTAGCCAGCTTTGGAAATGTTCCTTAAAAATGAGGAAGCAAATGAGGAAGGTATGGGACCCTTCAGGGGGAGGTAATGCATCCACCTGCGCAGTGGTGAGGGAAGAGGCTTGGGAGACCAGCAGAGAGCAGCCTCCCAGGGACCAGAAGATGGAGGCGGCCATCACCAGTCTCCTGTCAGTGACCCACCTCTTATTCTTAGAAAGCCATAGGAAAGCTCCTGCCAAGCAGGAGAACAAGGAGAAATACTGACTGGGACCCAGAGACCTGGCAGCCTGCCCTGCTGCTGAGAAGGGAGAGGGCAGGGGGGCCCAGAGTTAAGTAAATAGCCAGCTCCGGCCAGGAGAGAAGAAAGTCTGCAGAGCCAGAGGAAGCGAGGGGACCATAAAAGGCACTGGAAGGCTGAGCAACACGAGAGCAGAGGTCCAAAGACAAGGCAATTGCTAACTTCAGGAAACACGAAAGGCAAAAGGAACGCAACTGGACTACACTGTTGGACTGGGCTGTGAATGAAGCATAGGTGAGAAGTAAGCATGGAAAAATTATTCATAAATAAATGCAATATAATTGTGTTGAGAAGACAGAGAAGAAACAGAGGGACTGGCAGAATATAAGCACATTTTTGTTTTGCTGTAATGGGGAATTTTTAAATTATGTCTTAATTTAGAAGGTAGCCATATAGACAAAGCTGTTACAACTATGTGGATGTGTGAATGCCCAAAATAAAATATTTTAAAAACTACAGAACGTTGATCCTAGAAAGAAGAGTAGGGGAGCCTGGGGAAGACCAGTATATGATTCTGTCCCATTACGACACTCTTGGTGCTTATGAATTGGGAGTTTTAAAACATATTTGTTTTTAGTAACATATAATTTACTAGATAGGGTTATGTTAAATTGTATTTACTTCTTAATTAAAGAATGAAACAACAAAGGCCACCAAGAAGATTCAACAGGTAAAGGCGTTTGCCGCCCAAGCCTAGTGATCTCTCTCTCTCTCTCTGTCTCTGTCTCTGTCTCTCTCTCTGTCTCT
>NC_034596.1:106264177-106331776 GCF_900095145.1 Mus pahari | reverse complement strand
TGTCTCTGTCTCTGTCTCTCTCTCTCTCTCTCTCTCACACACACACACACACACACACACACACACACACACACGCACACGCAGGGCAATCCCAGGAAAGGATGAGGTAGGTAAAGCAACAGGTATTCGTAGCCACAGAAGTTAGAGTTGCAGCTTTTCTCAAAACCTGAAGGTCACATTTAGCAAAGGTGTCACACACACACCGCCAGTAAGCCCAGTTTCTCACCTGGAATATGCTATCTCCCACCCCCACCTGCAGGCTCCCCCATCTCCTCCGTGCCTTGGCTATGTCTCCACATGGTACAGTTTCCTGCAGACTGTGAGACCAGCCTGAAATCCCAGGCCAGGCTGCCTGCTCCTGACTGCTTCAGGATCCAGAGCACATCCCCAGCACTGTTTGTGGGGTAGATGTCTTTGATGAAAGCTCTGTCAATGAAACACAAGAAGGTATGTGTGTGTGTGCACATGTGCACGTGTGTAGGAATGGAGTGGATGTCCTTTCTGCTCTTCTATGCCCTTACATTTTAGAATATAGAATGACTAGTATACTGGCAGTTATTTTGGACCACACTGCTGCCACAGGAAGAAAAGCCACACAGAGAATCAAGAAAAGTGCCAGGCCAAAGGTTTCTGATGCTGAAATGCCCCACAGATGCCCTATGCTGACCCTCTTCTGACTTTGACATATGCAGAGATGTGCACTGAACCCGTGATTACCTGGACTCTTGTATCCTGCAAGAGTGTGATTCTAATCCCAGTCGGGAGTGGGGCGTCCCACTGAAAAGGCACATGGCCTGGATCTTTCACCTTCAGGAGAAGCAAATGCCTCATGAATCTGAAGGGAAACCACGTCCTGTGAGTGCATGTGGCTCTCTTGGCATCGCACACTGTGCATTTTGGGGAAAGGGTCCTGCCCACAGGAACCCTTTCCTCTATATTCTAGAAGGCTACAGCCAGACAGCATGAGGCATGCACAAGATACTGGCCGGCAACTGAAGGTGAGTCCCTCTCTATGTCCCTTGAATCAGGAAACAGAGGGCCACCAAAGCCTAGAACACAGCTGGCTCTTGTCTCTGGTCTACCAGGCTTGTGGGCCATCCCCTGAGGCCAAGCTCCTCTTGTCCCCATGCCTCTTACCCACCAATCTCTGTCCCACCATCTGCTCAGACGAGCACTTAAGCCTTGCGGCCTAGACAGGTGATAGGCAGTTGCTTACCTCGTGAAAGCAGCGGAGATACCTGAGGGCCTGGGAGCTTAAAGGGAGCTGGCAACACCTGCCCTTGGGAACTGTTCCCAGCTTGCTATGTCTCACCTGTCCCAGTGTTACTCTCTGCTAGGGGGCAGCAATGAGTTCAGGTGGTTCTATCCCCAAGGCTTCCCTGTTCTCTTGAGCCCTGCTTTTGACTGGATCTGTGCCCAGACAGAAAGGAGGGAAAGACAACCTAGGTGTGCTAGAGTTGGGGCTGGTTGCCAAGGCCTAGAGGGTCTTGGAGCCTAGGGACCCAGCCAGGTAGGCCTGAGCCCTGCCCCATCTGGACATACTGCCCCGTTGCAGTACCATGTTGGGAAGGTCCCCAGAGAAGTCCGAATGTTTCCACTGATGGGAGTCAAACAGCTGAAGGGCCCTAGAGGCAGTCACAGAGTGTGACCCAGAAAGACCTGGAGAAGCCCTGACCCAGTCACATGGATGCGTATGTCTCAGCTGGCACCCACAGCGCGGGTCAGAGGGAGTTAAAGGGGGTCAGAGAGGGTGAGAGAAGGACTATTTAAGACAGGGACAGTGAGGAGTGCCAAACTGGAGTGAGCCTGTATGTAGGAACGGCGAAAACAGGGACCTGTGAGGCAAGAAGCAGGTAGCTTAGAGAGTCGCGACTGGGAAGTATGCGCCATGGGATATGGGTGACTGTTCATACAGAGGAGGGTGGAGATGAGGAAATTGAACAACCCCGCCTGGATGGGCAGCCCCATGCCAAGGAGCCAGACCAAGAGCCCGCCCTGGGTAGCCGTCAGCCATCAGTGCAAGGTCCCCTCTACTCGGCAGCTCTGGGTAGATTCTCCTCAGTGTTCCCATACCCGCTCCTGACCAGAAGCAGCTGCAGTCACTTCACGCAGTGATCTCCAACATCAGCAACATAAAGATGCAAATCAATCCCCTGACCAGGCTCCACACCCCCGAAACATCCCCTTGTCCCTCACCGTCCCCTGCCCACGGCGATTTTGAATTTTAAATTTCATTTTCCCATCACTTTTCAATAAATGCTTTTCCCTGAGATGTCTCGAGTCCTGACCTTATAATGCCCGAGTTAAAAGGCAGTGTCTTGTTTCCAGCTGCAGATAATTTACTTCTGAATGGTCCAATTACACGGCAGCCAGGGCTCCGCTGGGCTTCATAGAGACGGCGCCACTGGCCCGGGAGATAATGGTGTTGCAGGCAACATAACTGTTGACTGACCTGGCCTGTTGTCATCTGCACCAGTGACTAGTGTCCAGAGGCTCTGGAGAGGGTGGACAGGCTGGGCCACCCGTGAGGGTCCCTGGAGGGCCCTTTAGCTCTCCCAGCAGACAGAGGCCTCTCTGTTGGCAGGACCATCCCCTTGATCCCCCAGGGAGTCCCTGCATGGTGACCTGCTCCACCTCTGCCTGCCAACACCAGCCAACCATCTGTAGTGCATGGGCAGCTTCCTGCCCTATGTTCAAATGGAGCTGGCTTGGGAATGTAAAAGATTTAAAACATGGTGCAACAATGTAAAAACCTGACCAACCACAAGCCCCGACTGAGTTCAGCTCTACCTTGGTGGCCCTGTGTACCTCCCTGGGATTTAAGTCCTGAATGGTTGGTGTTGTGCCTTCACAATAAAATGAACAGGTAGCTCAAAGAGCAAGTTTCTTCCCCCTAACAAGGTATTTAGGTTTCTAGGTGGTTTTGCATCAAAGAAGCCTAAAGCTCTGTGATTCCACTTTAAAGCTTCCAAACACCTCATTATCATTCTTGAAGGAGTCCGCTGTGCTCAGCTGAAGAGGGAGCCTACTCTGGTGCTGTGTGTGCACCTGTGATTAGTGGAGACTCGAGAATTTCAAAGAATGCTGTAAAAACCTTACCCTTCCCATAGGGAGATGGAATCTGAGTGGTCATGGCAGAAATGACAATGGATCCATCCCAGGCCAGAACTTTCAGGAGACAAGCATCTCCTACTGTCTGAGTCAGGGTTTCTATTCCTGCACAAACATCATGACCAAGAAGCGAGTTGGGGAGGAAAGGGTTTATTTGGCTCACATATCCAAACTGCTGTTGATCACCAAAGGATGCAGGACTGGAACTCAAGCAGGTCAGAAAGCAGGAGCTGATGCAGAGGCCATGGAGGGATGTTCTTTACTGGGCTTGCCTCCCCTGGCTTGCTCAGCTTGCTTTCTTATAGAATCCAAAACTACCAGCCCAGGGATGGTCCCACCCACAAGGGGCCTTTCCCCCTTGATCACTAATTGAGAAAATACCTTACAGCTGGATCTCATGTAGGCATTTCCTCAACTAAAGCTCCTGTTCTGTGATAACTCCAGCTGTGTCAAGTTGACACAAAATTAGCCAGTACACCTACCTTGGAAGAAGTGTGTCTGAGGGCTAGAGAGACTACAAGGGAACTTGTCAGAGACCAGATTGAGAAAGCCCAGGCATCTTACATCTCGGGCATCCCACAGCCCAGGCATCTTACACCCAGGGCATCCCACAGCCCAGGCATCTTACACCCAGGGCATCCCGCAGCCCAGGTGTTTTCACAGTATGCAGCTAAGAGCCACATAGTTCTTTGTCAAGAGCCCTTCCCCCTCTCCCTCTGCAAGGCCACTCCTGGGAACCAGCAAGACCTAAACAGACATCAAGGACTGAGAGAGACTTCTCACATTCCAGAGCTGCCCAGAGCTGTCACCTTGAACTGTCAGGAGGATCCAACCTGAGATAGGCTCTTAGATAAGCCGCCCTATATCCCAGGGCAGTGGCACCAAGGACCCTAGATGAATCACTAAATGTATTAGACTTGCAAATAACTCTTCCCAATTATTTCTCTCACTGTATACCTTTGATCACCCCTATCCAAATTGTATTTAACCTGAGCATCTCCCCTTAGTAAAAGAGACTATGACAAACATGCATGGTCTTCATCTCTTTCTTTATTCCCATTTCTCTCTAGGTTTGTGATCCCCCTCAAGGACCATGGAATAAAGTGTCCCGCGGGCCGGGGCAGGAACTCACAAGGATACTCATGGCAGCCGCCTTTAGAGTCCATAGAGGCTGTGGGAAGAGCCCACAGGGCAAGACCACAGGGACGGCCACAGATGCGGCTATGAGAGAAGTTCTTCAGAGAAGAGAATCAGATGGGAAGACTCAAGGACCTAGACAGCCACACAGATATGTCTGCCATCTGCGTGGCCCCGTCTGCATGGCCCACACAGATATGTCTGCCATCTGCATGGCCCCAGCTCTCCACACCATCCAACCTGAGGCTCTTGTGTGGAAGGGGAGCCACAGCAGAGATGGAGGTCCACAAGGCTGGCTGAGTCCTCCCTCAGAGACGCACACAGGCTGTTATTTTAGGATACTACCCTTTCTCTGCTGGGATAGTCCCACAGACAGTCTATACTTCACGCCATGGGGAGTCAAACTGGGGACAAGGATGAATGGACAGCCAGGTCGAGGTCACCAGTCTGTGTGCAACGGAGTGAGGAGAGAATAGGAGCCTCCTGTTCACAGGGGTGAAGCTTTGTGAAGATAAAGTGGGTTTTGCACCCCTCTTCCTTGAAGGGTGTGTGAGCTTCCCCAGTTACAGCATGCTTCAGTGGGAACGCTACCTGGGCCATGCACCAGTTTAAGTGCTACAAAGCTGGCCAGGTTCACATCCTCCCCTGGGCTGGTCTCAGCTGCTACTTGCTTCTTCTGACTTGCTCACTCGGAACTCTGGTTGGAAAAAGTCCCGGTCCTTCTACAAAACCTCTTCTGCCTCCTGCTCACAGTCCCACCCGCTCAAGCCCAGTGTCCTCACAGAGCTGAGGGAAGGGAAGGAAAACCCCCCTCCCTCCCAGAAACCGGACTCCAAGAGCAGCACGTGGCTTCCACAGCCCAGTCAGCTCCATGCCAGCTCCTTCAGGTCACTCGGGGCAGGTGTCTGCGCCCAGTCACTCACGCACAGTGAGAACAAAACCAGGGGAGTTCCCTGAAAGGCCAACTGAACCTGTGTTTTTAAGTGGGAAGAGGTTTCCAGGATGGAGGTGTTGGGGGCCGAGGGATACCTGCCAGAGTTGCCAGGGGACTAACCACACATGTGCGGCCAGGTGGAGGGAGCTGTGACAAGCTCATTAGACAGCAAAGAGTATTGCCCTGAGGCTCTCCTGACATGAGGCTCTGCCAAGGCTGGGATCAGCCAACATGGGGCTCTGCCAACGCAGAGCTCAGCCACCAGGAGCCACCATTCCTGCATCCCTACTGACATAGAGGCTTCAGCTGCCAGGCCACCCTGAGCTGGATGCCTGCATGACCTTGGGATACAGCCAAGATATGGCAGGTAGCTGAGCTCACAGGATGCAGGTGAGTTGCACAGGGTCCAAAGTGGCTGGACCTCCCAGCTCACACTGTAAGCTGGAACTTGATGACCCAGGCCTTCCGAAATCACAGTGGGCCGAAGGAGATGTCACCTTACGAGTCAGCCTTGTCTCCAGGCCCCCTCCAGGTGGGGGGTAGAGCCACTGGTGGCCGTTGCAATCCTTCACACACATCCCCCTTTTTATACTTTTCCTGGCTTTTCTAAGATGCCAGAGGTGGGGCGGAGAGCAGCTGGCCTGCGACTCCCAGGCTTCACATCACGGTGGGGTCTGAACATCTGCCGTGTCACCGACATGAACAGACTTTATGAAACCAAAATGCAAATGGCCCCAAGACACAAGCAAAGAAAGTCGGCTTCCTGGACACGAAAGGAATGTTAATGCGGGCCACAGAGAGGCCCATGTGCCACCTCCCTGACTGGCTCACTTAGACACAGGCACAGGCAGTGGGACAATGCCAACAGTGTGCCCAGAAAGGGGTCACAAATAGATTGAAAATGCAAGTGCCCTCTCCATGCCCGCTCTGTCCAGAGCCATGCCAAACCCGGCGCCCTGCTCTGGGCAGCTCACACCGGCCGAGTGGGCAGGCAGACTTCCTCCAGCTCCTGTCTGCTTCTTGGAGCTAAACCCAAAGCCGGAAAGCCAAGTGGGGCGACATGGTAGAGCCCAGCACCTTACTTAGGAAAAGAGAAACCCAACCCAAGAGGAGGGAGGGGCGAGGAGGAAGCCTGGCTGCTCTGAATGTCTGGATGTGGCCCTTTTTTGTGGTTTGAGTTCAAAATCTTGTAAATATTTCAAGTAATTATGAACAAAACTAAATCATTAAACTTCTGCTCTGCTATAGACGCTGTGAGGAGAAAGGAAAGTCACAGATGGGGAGAAAAATCTTTGCAGAATGCAAAGCTGACAAAAGACTGGCACCCAGAATATACAAACACGTGCTGGATTGAACAATGAGACTCGGAGTTGAGCCGAAGATCTGAACAGACATCTTAGAATGACAGCAAGCGAGTCTGCTAGTCACATTTCTCATTTCTGTGGCCAATGTGCCTAACCAAAGCAACTCAGCGAAGACAGGAAGGGCTCACGGTTGGAAGGGCTCATGGCTCTTAAAGGTGGAGTCTGTCATGGAAAGAAAGGCTTGAGGTCTCTTGTCACTAGCACCCACAGTCAGGAGGCAGAGAGAGGTGAGCGCTGGTGTGCACCTCACTTCCTCAGTTGCTTTCATAGCCATAAACATTCATTCATAAGGCCAGCAGCTATGTTCCAAACGATGTGCACCAAAGCTGAGAAGCAAGTAAAGTGCCCATCCAGTCAGCAGATGGATATTATACCCGGGCACATCGAGACGAGGGGATGTCAATCAGTGATAAGAAGGGAGTGCCCATAAGCACGGAAAGTCACAGCAGGAACTTGGTTGGGCACACGCCTCTCAGTGGAAGAAGTTTGAAAGGCTGTGATTCTACGACTGCCATGGTGATCTGATGTGATCCAAAAGATGCAAAACTGGGGCCGGTTAAAAGCTCATGGGATCAACATGAATGGGGGAACAGAGTTAGCCTCCACCAACACACACAGTACACAGTGGAGAATCCTCATAGCACACCCCCCAACACGGGCAGTGGATGCACGGTCACTATCCATCGTGACGCTGAAGCACAGTCATGTTCTCCCATCCCAAGGGAAAGAATATTCCTCCATGCAGACTGACTCTCCTCCCTGGGGTGATGTCCCGTGCCCCCCCTGCACTCTGCCTAAGTCCTCTGATGGCTCTCTTCTTCCAGAGCCTTCAGCTACGAGGCTTTCTTTCCTCCCTTCCTCTCACTGTGGGTTTTCCATCTCCTTTACTTCAAGCCAACTCTGCAAAGCTTGGGGAGTTTCTTATTTGCCCAATTTTAGTCCTAATTTAAGGCATTTTAAAAACAAAACAAAACAAGAAACTCTGTTGGGGGGGGCTGGCGAGTGGCTCAGCAGATAAGAGCACTGACTGCTCTTCCGGAGGTCCTGAGTTCAAATCCCAGCAACCACATGGTGGCTCACAACCACCCGTAATAAGATCTGACGCCCTCTTCTGGCACATCTGAAGACAGCTACAGTGTACTTATGTATAAAAATAAATAATTTAAAAAAAAAAGAAAAGAAACTCTGTGTGGGAGAGAGGGGGAGGGGAAGGGAGGGGAGGGGAGAAAGAGGAGAAAGAGAGAGAGAGAGAGAGAGAGAGAGAGAGAGAGAGAGAGAGAGAGAGAGAGAGAGAGAGAGAATGAATATGCAGGAGCCCTCAGAAGTCAGAGGAGGACATTAGATGCCCTGGCACTGGAGGGACAGGCAGTTGTGAACTACCCAGCATGGGTGCTGTGAACTAAGGAGCCTTCTGGAAGAGCAACCCTCTAACCCGCTGAGCCACGTCTCCAGCACTCTAACCTGCTGAGTCACATCTCCAGCCCTTTTTGAGGTGCTTCTTTCTCCACCTTAGCCCCTTTGTGAGACCACCATGGGACAAACCCCTCAGCAGTCTCAGGACCCCCTTTGGCTGAACAATCAGGCACAGCTTAAATCTTCTGAAAGCCCTAAGGGGTCTGGCAACCACATGTGTAAGTTGATCTCTGGACTCCCTTAGTTGGAGGACTGGGTCTGAGACAGTTTCATTTTCTGGATGAGCAGGTCTGATATATGAACTGCACGGTCCTTTCCCACGACCTCTCTCCTCCTGGATTGTCTGCAGCAGGACAAGCTGACTGACACCTCGACTCTCCCATCTGACTTCTCTCTATATATATGTATATGGTGTGTATATGTGTGTATATATACATGTATATGTATATATATATATATGTATACACACACACACACACACACACACACTACATAGAGGACAGCTTTGCTGGGTTTGGTTCTATACTAGAGTCACTCTTTTCCTTCCTCCAGGGTTCCTTTGTCTCCTTCCCAGCCTCTGCTTCCCAGAGGCCCCTTTGGAAGTACTCTGAACCTATTAGAAGGAACGTGGCCTTACCTCAGGGTCAGTCAGTTTCAGTCATCCAGACACAGCCACGCACTGTTTCAGTCAGCCACAGGCCTCAACACCTCTGGCTACAACATGACATCATCTGGTGACATCATAGCTACCACGATCTGTGCCAGCACATCCCAGCAGCACCACCGTCCACAGACACATTTCTCATATGTCCCCAGGGTTAAGTGATACATGCCAGTAAGCTAGTAAAGCACATGTCGTCAGCATCAGGGACACAGAAGGACGTCAGTGTGTCAGAGGTGGGAGGCGTTGCCCTCAACAAGTGAGGAGCCTGTGAGAAACTTCACAAAGCATAGCCAGGCTGATGCCCTGCATGTGCTCACCAACGGAACACCATGTGCGGAAGAGCTGGGAGACAGGGTGTACTCACCAAGCTGGCATATCTAGGATATGTTCTTGCTAAGAGCCTGAGCCCAAACCTAACCAGATCAAAGGGCAAGCTCTGGACACACACAGCTGAATGGCGGGATAAACAGCCCCTCAGGCCATAGCACATGGCAGGATGTGGGGACAACTGATGTGTCCACACTCCTCTAGATGAGCGCGCACCTGGAGTGAGGCAAAGAGACCCTGTGGTGGGCGTGCTGGTACACCAAGCGGCTCTGCAGCCATAAGTCACCGCAAGATGCACAGTAAGGACTCACACAGGAGGAGCATTGTGTCTTAAAGGGACCTGCGTGTCTGCCTCTGAGTGGGCAGCATTGTGTCTTAAAGGAACCTGCGTGTCTGCCCCCAAGTGCGCAGACTTCTTTGGAAGGTACACGGTGGGTCCTGCACTCAATAAGCTGACACTGTACCATCTCATAAAGCTCCGAGGTGAAACATTAAGATCTTCTGTGACACAGAACTCATGTGGTGGCCACTGAAGACCAGGGCCAGGGAAGGCTGGCAGTGCAGCCCAGGACAGAGAACACATGCTTACTAGACAACGGGCCACTGAAACGAATCACAGAAATACTCTCTGTAGGACCTTGAGCATAGAAAAGCAGCTGACTGCTGGAGGGCTTGGTGACCCTGGGTACATGCCTGAGCTTGGGCTAGAGAAGCTGCTCCAGGAGGACAGCCTCAGGCTCTGGGGAGACCCGGGTGCTGGTGAGCTATGTGTGGTCACAGAAGAATGTGTCTCCACTATGAGCAACTTGGACTCTCAGGAAGGATGAGGAACGGGGGTGGGGATAATTCCTCCCACTATTCCAGAGGACGGGAGGGGTAAGAGGCCATCGACAGATTTCTGCCACATACAGTCCCTTGGGGGTGTGCATGCATATAGATAGGCTTGTGTGACCCGGTATGCCTGTGTGCTATACACACACACACACACACACACACACACACACAGAGAGAGAGAGAGAGAGAGACAGAGACAGAGACAGAGAGACAGAGACAGAGAGACAGAGACAGAGAGACAGAGAGAGATGGGGGGGCTCTGTCTATCAGTCAGGGTCCCAGCTGGGAGAGCTGTCCTCTCTTGGAGATTAAGAGATAGAGGCCATTAGAAGGAGCATTACAGGTAAAACAAACTGTGTGAAGCCGACTGGGCTGGGTACATCCCTGAGGAGAAGGGGCAAGAGTGCTGTCTGGGAAGCTCACAACCAGAACACCGGCCCTGTAGAACTTGTGTGATTCCCTACTCCCCCTGTCTCTGGGTCTTCCACGGCTGCCAGAGAATCACAGTTCCCCCTGAATAAAGATTTCGGATTCCTCCACCCATCACCAGGACAAATGGTGGCAGCAGCCTCTGAGGACACTGCTGCTACCTTCTGATTGGTGGCTGGGCGTGTGCTTCATTGCTTTCACTGCCCTGTTCAGAACGAGGAACTTCTGAACAGGCCCGGTGGAGGAACCAGCACTGCACCGCTGCCCTCAAGACATAAAGCAGACAATGCGTCTGCCCAAGGACTGTGGACCTTGGACACCAAGATCCTTAAGAGTAAACTGAGACCTTGGGTAGCCACTGCTGAGTGATTCTGAAGACATCTGGCATCTAGGATCCTGGGATAACAGAACTACTCCTCATGCAGGGGTGTATCCTAACAGTGTTTGTCTTTCTGTCCCCAGTCTTGGAATCCATGTGACACCCGATTTCCCCAACCAAAATGCAGGTACTCTGTCCCTCTATAGTATGTCTCAGAAGGAAAGCTGAGACTCACGAGCAGTAGGCCCTCAAGGGTTAGGCAAGGCCAGACTTTACAAAGGCAGAGCCCTTGGGGAGATGTGGCGTGGAAGGTGGGCCTGGAAGTCAAGGCTACCCCCAGAGCACTTCTCCTTCCAGACCTGGGGTTCCTTTGCTGCAGACCGAGATGGCTCTGGGATTGAGTACTGGGTCTGATGCTATGGAAGCCCACAGCGTCTGGGCTAAAGCCCACCTGAGCCCAGGGACGCACAGGCTGGCTCAGGCAATGTTGCGCAGCACAAACTCAGTTGCTATGTAATTAACTCGGGATGTAATGTGCAATAAAAATACAATTATACTCCTGTAATACATTAAGCCTCCGTGCTTTCTTAAACCACTTAAAAGGCCTCGTGCTCACTGCCAAGGCGAACACACAATGGGGGTGGGGCTTCGCAAGGGCTCTCAGACCTGTTCTCTATCCAAGAGACCACGGGGAGCCTGGGGGGCACTCAGACTGATTCAGAGACTCAGTGGAAGGCCTCACCTGCAGGAGAGATGGATTCCCAGGCATCTGGGGCTACCCCCTGAGGGAACCCTTCCTGAGATGAAGTGGCAAGGGGTAGGGCATAGTACAGGCCTAGCCACTAGCACTCATAAGCCCACCCACCCACATGCACAAGTGTGCACAGAAGCACTAGGCACAGCAGCCAAACGGTGTCAACGGCTGGGTCTGGACAGGCATGGTGAACATGCACGATGAGCCGCTCTGTTGTGGGAAGAGCGGGATTAAGAATGTCACTGTTCTGACAGGAGCCTAACTGTGAGGGAACCCGGAAGCACAGGGGTCCTCAGGGTCACACAGCACAAACCTGAATGAAGTCCTGGATAGCAGAGTCCTTGGAGCCTGGAAAAGGTGGTGACTGCCAGAGGCAGGACAGGGTTAGACATGACTGCTCTTCAGGGTGACCAAAAAAAGGACGTGAACTGGCTCTATGGTGCTGGCTGCCCAAGGCTGTGATCAAGAGTTTTAAGACTGTGTGCCCTGAACAGCTTGCCTGAATGAAGCTATCTACAAAATGCTGGAGGATGTGGCCCTCGAAGATCCAGCCTTCACCTGCCAGGCAGCTCTCCTAGTGTCCCCTCTAGTGTCCTGTCTTCCCCCATCCTGCCCTGACTCCTTATCATCAGGCAAGCTTATGGGAGGGGGCACAGGCCCCCGATCTTCCTCTTCAAGCCTATTTCCCCATCCAGGAAGGGAGGGCTCCACAGTCCCGCAGGCTGGTTGCTCAGCCGGAGCCTTAACGCGTCACCCGGCCTACTGAGCCATGGCCTCATGGTGACGTTGGTGTGCCATCATGACGAGGGGCTAGGACTGTATCCTATCTGCTCCATATCTGCCCTCAAAAATGAGTTCGGACCACTGGAATGACCCCCACCCCCAGCTCCTCCGACAAGCTTTCCTGCCCCCGTGAGACGCTAGGGAAAGGACACAGATCAGCAGCGGAAGCGAGAGCCCAGACTTGATGGGAGGGTGTGGGTGCCCGACTGGGCGCACAGGGCTTTGGCTGAGAGGTCTCTAGAAGACAAGGAGCCTGTGCTCTGTGGCTGGTGATGTGAGGCGTGATATTGATGAAGGCGCACCGGAAAGCCCCATCCACAAGGTCATTGTTACAGGAGCGTTGTGCCGAGTGGATTTATCGCTGCGTGCAGACAGGATTTTAATTACCACATTTTAAGAGGTGTCATTATCTCTACCACAAGCTCTGCAAAAATACTGAAGCCCACTGACAGGCCTGATGGTGCAGACCCCGGGACGGAAGCCCCATGCATCAACAGGTCTTCTGCCTGTCCAGGCCGCCTGGGACCTTTCCAGCCCTGCAAGGAAGGAGGCGGAGGAGGTAAGGACGCCACCCCCAAGAGAACCTTCTGCTTGTATACTCCTGGCGTGGGGATGGGGGATCAGTGTGACCAGAGTCTGACCAGGGGAGCCTTCTGCATCACAGGGGCTGCAGCTTGTCCTCCCCCCTACCTCCTCACCCCCTCTCAGAGACCGGAATCTACCCTCCGTTCTGTATCAGAGGACCTGGGGAACTCCCCTGTTCTCACTTCCTGCCTACAGGGCTTGCCTCCCATGCTCCAGCCCTCTGTTCCTAAGGATGGAACTGTGGTCTGGGCAGCGGTGTCCTGGGACCTGTGGAGGCTGAGGGTTAGCCATACAAAAGAAAGGAAGTATGGGGGTGGGGACTGAGGACTGCCCGCATCTCTACCCTCCTCCTGTTGAAGCAGGTGCAGCAGGTTGACCTCCACACGGCTGGCCTTCAGATGTCCCTATCCCCAGCACCACCTCCCATATCTTTTTATTTGCAATTAAAGATTATCCTTGACAAGCGTCCCCTGTAAAAAGCTTTCACTAATTTGAAATCCTTTTTTTTTCCCCCTCCCTGAACTTTAAAGTTCGAGAGCCTGATGAATTCTCAAAGACACAGGCAGCTCTCACGAGGAGGGGGCAAGGATGGCGGTGGGCTGGGGCTCAGGGACTCTCTTCTGCCATCAGGATGGTTTTTCTTCACTCCCTTTCCCAGAACCCCACTGCCAAGAGAGCAGTGCCACGTTTCCCTCACCCAGGCCATCTCTGGGGACGGGGCTGAGGCCGGCCATCACCAGAGCACCACAGCTGCCCACGGGCCTGCAGCTGGATGGCCAGCTTAGGAAGCACGGGGAAGAAGGTGCTCACCGAGGAACACCGAGGACCAGAGAGGGGTTCGGGCAGCTCCTGTTCAGCTCTGGTTTCCAATGTGGGGGGGGGGAGCAGAGCAAGAGGAATAGGAAGAAGGTTTTCACTGTCTTCTCGTTCACACAGCTCCAGGAAAAAAGTAGCAACCCCTCACCAGAATCAAGGTGGCCATGCCACGCGACAGGGGCACAGGTGGTGTATTTTTTACCAGAGTGGCCAAAGGAGGTAGGTGCAAGTCCTGGGGTCCACACAGGCTCTGGGGTCCACTTGCAGGCCCTGGGTTCTCCTCACAGACCCTAGGTTCTCCTCATAAGCCGTGGGTTATCCTCATGGGCCCTGGCTTTGCACACAGTCCTGAGGTCTAAACGAAGGCCCTCTAGACTGTTTCTCTTTGCTGTGATAATGCATTTTTTAGTTTAGAGGTTACATTGTATCACAGAGGGAAGGCAAGGCAAGAACTCAAGGCAGAAGCTTGAAACAGTAACCAACAGAGGAATTCTGCTTCCCCTCTCCGCAGACTGCCTTTCTTATCCAGCCTAGGCTCACCTGCCTAGGATGGTACCACCCACAGTGGGCTGGGCCCTTCCGCAGCTTGGTGCTGCAGGCATGTGGCATGCCGAGTTCACGGAAGGGAAAGGCCAGCTTCATGGTGTCCCCTGGGGGAGGGCATCCACCCCAGCTGACCTTTCCTCAAGCTCAAACACAAAACAAAGCCCTTCTAGGGCAGCAGCCAGTTCACCAGCTACCCAGCACCACTGTGAAAGGAGCCCAAGTCACTGAGAGAGGGGCACAGAAGGCCCTCGGAAGGTCAAAGATGCCACTCAGATTGGAGAGATGCTCACAGTGTGCCTCCTAAGTTGGGGGAAGAAGAGTACCACACAGCATCCGGATCTTGGCTCACTTCTTAGCCGAATCCCAATTTACCCAGAGGCCTTGGCACTGTGCTGGCCTCCCTTGGAAAGCAGACTCGCTTGGCATCCTGGGAAAGTAACTCAGCCAAGGAATGTTCACAGTAACCTTAGCCAGCAGAACTGGGAGCAGCAGTGAGGGAGGTCCGGAGTAGGAGCAGGAGATGGGGTGAAGGAGACATGTCTGGGCTCAGTGCTGGAGGACAAAGTGACAGCATGGCTCAGGAGGTGTGGCAGGCCACCTGATGAAGCACTGTCACTAGCCATCCCCACCCTCCTGCAGCACAAGCTCTTGGTGCATTCGATGGCTCCAGAAGTTCAGACTGGGCCTTAGCAAAAGGTTCTGGGATATGGGAAAGGTGCACCTAGACCCTCGGGCGGCCCACTTGACTGGGCCTCAGTGTTGCCACCTCTCGGGATCAACAGAGACACAGGCCGCAGTTGCTTTGAAAGGGTCCAGAGGAAAGGAGCACTCTCTCCTGCAGCCACACAGGCTTCTTCTGATTGACGGCCCGGAATGAGCCCGCCCAAGCTAGAGAAACAGGAAGGAACAGAATCGCAGCCCAGAGAGTATCCATTCTGTAATCTAGGGTAGGTCTTCTCAGGTAGCCGGGGAGTCCGGGTACAAGAGACGTGCAGATGAGCCGACGTGGAGACCAAGGCTTCTCTGATCTGACCCGTGTTCACAGAAGTCCATTTCAGACCCAAGAGACCCAGGAGAGCCCAGCCCCTCCCACCTGCACCCCAAAGGAGATACACAAGGTATTCTTCTTTGTGTCTCAGCTGCAGAGCACCAAGAGGAGATGTGGGGGACGGCCTGAGCACTGCCCCTGCGATGTCATTCCTCAGGGATCTCTGCTCCCAGCAGGAAGGTACTCCAGCCGAGCTCACAGCAAGCCTGGTGGGGGGCAGAGCCCAGAAGTGAAGGTGCAGTCAAAAAGCTCTGACTCCCCAACACTCACGGCCCAGCAAATGGCTCCCTGTAGGTTCTGTCTCCTGGAGCTTGAACACAGGTTCCACATCCAGAGCCCTGACATCACACACAGCCTGGCCCTTCCCCCCACATCAGATCGCCCCACTCTAAAAGATGAACGACTCTTCCCTACTTCAGCCTGTCTTCCATGGCTGCCATGGAGGAGTCCTGTGGTTGGCAAAATGACAAACAGAAGGAGGTCCTGGGTCACAGTAGGAAACTGTAAGTCCAGAGCAGAAGAGCCCATTCAATGAGTCAGGCACAGAACTCTGGGGAGGTAAGGCAGGAGTGACCTAACCTGTGTTCTGTCAGGAGCCCACACAGAGAAAACCAGATACCAGAATGTCTCTGTTTATGAGGACACTCTTAGTCACTTCTTGAAGGTCCCCAACCCATTGGCAATTAAATGTGGTGTGGGTTTTGGAGGACTTTCGGCCATGTTGCGCCTTGTTAACATTTTCTTGACTGGGCTCAGGTGTCTACATAGCCCCTGTTCCCTTCTCTCCACAAACTCCTTGCAAGTGAGGCATCAGGGGTGCACAGGATAGGGTGGCAACTTACCCGGGGTCACACAGCGTGCAAAAGCCTGAGCACTCTCCAGCCTGCCTCTGCCTCTTCATTCCCAATGCCCCACCAGGCTGCATGACCCTACCGTTGCATAATGGGGCACCAGTGCATCCCAGAGTCCCCCAGAAATTGTGGAGCACCTCACTTTTCATTATAATTAATGCTTGTTCCTCATGGGACATAGCAAGCTGTTTTAGCTTGTCCTGTTGTCACAGTTTGCCCCATTGAGAAAGAAGCATGAAGAGCTAGGATTCCTCCTGCTGCCATGTCACCTGGTTCCCTTTACTTATCAGAAGCAGACAGCTTCATGCCCTGAGGGGCTTCCTCAAGCATGAGAGGCGGGAAGGGGCCCTGCTCACCACTGTGCCACGGGCACATTCCCTCCATAGCTCCCTGCCCCCATACCTATCAGCTCTTGTTACTTGAATATCTCTACCACTGAGCCCCGCTGCCTCCTCTGACCTTGAAACCCACCTCCGTGGCTCCTCTGGCCTTGAAGCCATCTCCATGGACTACAGACACTGAATTAACCATGTGGTCCTACAAAGGGCAGGTTGTCCTTGGATATTCCCAAGGACAGGGCAGGACTTTCTAGCCTGCTGCAGTGGGCCCTTGAATAGGCCCACTCTTCCAGTGCTCCTCACAGTTTGTGAAGCTCGCCCACCTCTCCCCTCCCCTCTTCTGCTTCCCTCTTCCTTCTGCTCCACACAGAGCAAGGAACAAGCCTGATGGGAGCAGGGGGAGGGGAGCCTAGGGGGACCAGGAGTCCTGAGACAATGGCCAGTGTCCAGAAGACCAGCTCCACAGCTGGGCACCAGCAGACAGGGCTCACCCTTGAGGAGGCACTGAAGGAAGGGGCATTGGGCATAGGAGCAGAAGAGACGGCTCTAAGAGGGCTGGGCTCGTCTTTGGATCATGGCAATTTTAACATGTCCTAGTTCTCACCTGTATGGGAGCTATCCCTCGGTCCTATTCCTACCCCCACTGCCCAAAAAAGCCATCCAGGCCCTACCCAGAGCTCCCCAGAGGGCTCAGCCCTGCCATGCGCCTAGCTGTAGACCTAACCCTAACCCTAATGCTTACCCTGAGCCTGAGCCTCAGCCATCTTAACACCCAGGATAAATTAGGGGTGAGTAGGCCATCCTATATTTTCAAAGTGGTCACACTGAGGACAAAGGTACATGGTAGCCCTGATGACCTGGCCCATTCTCTTCAATGAGAGGTATGATAAGCTGCTACTTGGTGTAGAATTTTAGCTTTCGAGAACATTCTCCCCACAAAGAAGAAAGGACAGCAGATACGACCTGTCCCCAGGTAGATGAGACTTGAGGTAGGGGACAGATTCTATGTTGTAAGAATCCAGGTTCGTTCCATTCCCATTTGGAGGGGTTTATAGTCCAGAGATGAGACATCACCCTCTATCTAATTTAAAGCAAGGAGCTGGGGAGCTGGCTTAGTGTGCAAAGTGACTGCTGTACAGCCATGAGGACCTGAGTTTGAATGCTTACACCCACACAAACTCTAACACAATAGCACAGATCTGCAATCCCAGTGCCATGGAAGAAGAGGCAGGAGGTTGGCTGGGACTCACTGGCCAAACAGCCAGGCTGAATCAGAAAGCTCCAGGCACAGTGAGAGACCTTGTCTCCAAACATAAGCTGGAAAGCAATTGAGAGTGATGCCCAGTGTTGACCTCTGACCTCCACAGCCATGCTTGTGTGTATATACCTACACATACATGCACACATGCAAACAGGTACACACACCCACACAGCACATGCGAAGGTTCTACCTCTGACTCAGCACTGCATCCCGGGCAGAGGTGGCCACTCCACTCCATGTGAGAGGCCTTCTCCTTGCGTGTGGGGCCACGGGACAGGCCAGCAGTCTGGGCCCCTCCACCAGCTCAGCAGGCACAGAGACATCCCTAAGCTCCTTTGTCTGCAGTCAACCTCCTCAGAGGCAGAGAGAGCATTTTTTTTTAATTTGCTTTGCAAA
This sequence comes from Mus pahari, assembly GCF_900095145.1. Taxonomy (NCBI): domain Eukaryota; kingdom Metazoa; phylum Chordata; class Mammalia; order Rodentia; family Muridae; genus Mus; species Mus pahari. Next base: position 106,313,866 of record NC_034596.1, on the reverse strand, counting down.
TAACCATGAATTAAAAACCATATATATCTATTTTTAAAAACCTTGTCTTTTGCTTCCGTAATTAAATTTCCACAAGATATTTTTCCCTAGGAAAATTCAATTAGGTTTTAATTTTAGTCATCTAAGAAGCACTGGTGCCCTGAGTATTTGATTTTTAATTTAAGCCCTTGATAGGGCATTCCAATTAAAACCCTCAGGCGGGCGCTGTAGCATGACCAAGCCATTGAAGGGCAGGCAGATCCCAGTGGCCAGGCCAATTGGGGTAGATAGTGTCTGAGGAAATCAGAATGACCAGGGACAACTTGGACATGCTGGCTGTGCATCTGGTCCTTTTGCTCAAGTGACCCCGTGTACACCCTGTTTTAGCTACAGGGCAATAAAATGCCAGCCATGTAAGGGGACTGAGCCAATGGCACAGTCGGGAAGGTGTTGGCTTTGCTAGCACACACACACACACACACACACACACACACACACACACACAAATGTCTTTAAAATGCTGGAGATGGGAACAGGAAGCAGAGATGAGTGCCCAGATCCAGGGGCCACATCCCTGAAGACTAGCATCGATGACCTGCAAGCTTTTGATCCCTTTGTGCTCGAGGCGGGGCTCACCGCTTCACCCCCTCTGCACTGTCACAGACAGGGAGGAAGACGAGGCCTGTGAGGGGCTCTGTCTCCAGGCCTCAGAAGCTCAGAAGACCCCAGCTCTTCTCCTTCCTCCCTTCTTTTCCCAGCAGAGGCTGAGGGCTGCATGGTCACCCCCACTCAGCTGGGGGGACAGCTGGGACAGCTGCTACAGTCCAAGGAGGCAGAGGGGCAGATCTGGGACCTGCTCCGACACTAGACAGAGCCTGACCTGGGCAGGAACAGGTCAGAGGTGAGGTCAAGGCTGAACCCCCCTAAAGAAAATGTGCGTAGAAAACTGCCCTAGAGAGGGAGACACACCTTTCCTCGGGGTCCCCAGCACCCTCTTTTCTCTGCTGTGTTCTGAAAAGGAGCCCCGTCTTGACCTATGAGCACACTTCCTTCCAAGACCAGAGTCCCAGTTACTTGCTCTTTTTTTCCCTCCAGACTGTCCACCCAACAGTGTCCCATAGGGACCAAGAAAGGAAGCAGGGAGAGCAGGGCGGAGAAGCCAGGCCATGATTCTCTAGCCCCACCCACCACCCCCTCTTTAACCCCATAGTGAGCAGTGGCAGCCACCAATCTCTCCACTCTACAGTTAGTTTCAGGAACACAGAGGTGCAGAGCTGGACGCTGAGGAATGGCTCTGCACTCAGCTGCATTGCTTGGCTGTCTGGGTGGTTCGGGTGTGGAGCTCACTCTGTATTGCTGAGTGCCCTGTTTCTCAGCTCACACAAGCCCGCTGTGTATCGAAGATGCACTGAACGAACCGACCTTACAGACTGTGGGGAAAGGTTAAAGCAACATCGCAACATCAGATGTAGTGACATGGGCCATGTAAGCAGGGGACAGTCTTGCTGTAAGCAGACAACATGGAGTCACTGTCATTTACCCAGTCATTACTCATGAAAGACATCTAGCCTGACTAGCTTGCTGTCACGGGGTGCGTGACGTGTGTGAACACGGGGGTCTTCTGCAGCTGCCTGGGTGTGTAACCAGGAATGCACTTGCTGTGTCCTGTGATAGTTGTGTCACACTGCACTGTTTTCCAGAGAGGCTGGACCGTTTACACCTCCATAAAGCCAGTCCTTCCCATCTTTTCCAGCATGAGGTGTAGACATTTCTTCACATGGGCCATCTGATAGGGCAAAGACTTACATTTCCCTAATGTTCTGGGAGACAACACCCCTGCATCTGTGCATTCCCATGCAGTCTCTCTCTCTCTCTCTCTCTCTCTCTCTCTCTCTCTCTCTCTCTCTCTCTCTCTCTCTCTCTCATATTCCCCTCCCCCCGCGTGGCATGTCTGGTTTGGTATCTACAGAGTGCAGAGTGCTCTGTGTACACACATTCTTCTGAAGGTCTGTGGTTCTGAATGTGGTCTCCCCCTCTGGTGATTTCCTCTCATCCTTTTATAGCAGGGCCTTCCGCAAAGCAAACATTAAAGGCTTAAGTCCAGGGTCTCAATCCTTAACGTGAACCTCCTTGGCCAAAGGCTTTATCCTGTTTCCCTGAAACTTTTTTTTTTCAGTTTTAACAGTGAAGTTGAGTCGATGGTCCATTTTGACCGAATGTTTTGCCTGAGCTGTGAGGCTGGGGTCAAGGTTTTGCCTGTGGGCATCACAACCAACTGCTCCAGGACCACCCAAGGAACCCGGTCTCCTCCACTGGGCTACTTGTCTTCTGTGTCACAAAGACATCTGTGCATGTTGTGTTACACATTCCAAGTGACACCCTAGGTTATCCTCAGCCTGTGCCTGTGTCCTGGGTCCTGGGTCCCTGTGTATCTCCTCAGCCTGTGCCACAGATGACCAAGGAACTAATACCTACCCTGGAGTGGCGTACAATGACTATTTTTTGTCTGAAAACCATCATAGCCCCCCTGGCTCCTTAGGCTTCTCACACAAACTTTATAATTTCCTTGCCTAGGGATTTTCTTTCTTTTTCTGTAGGAACAGTGTTCTGAGCCGAGCATCACTTCAGGAAGAACGGTTCTCAGAGCTTCCATTTCTCTCAGCATGGTGTGGCGGGCCGGCACAGCTCCGTGTGCTCCATTGCTTTACACGTGAGGATTTCATTACTGAGAGTGGGTGTGTGGTATCCAAGCTTTTATTCAGCATCCGTGGGCCTTCCTCACTAGGAGAGAAACAGCGGACGCTTGGATATTTGTCTTGAGTGGCAGAAGTTTGCCAGGTTGCTGCATTCGTTCCTAGCGGTTTTACAAACAGCCCTGTCTTCTGAAACTAAGAATAATCCTAGTTCTTCTTTCAGACAAATGGGCCCTTTTGATTTCCTCCCCCCCCCATTACACTTTATTGGAGTTTAAGACACTGTTCGTAAGTGTGCTGAAAGCAAGCACCTCGCTTATTCCTGATGGTGACATCCCCTGTCAATTATGGGCCCTTCGCATTATTTAATATCAACGATCGATTTGAGTAGGTTAATAAACCCTGAGGGCTTTAATGAGGCTCACCTATAGGCATGTCCGTGACAGCATTCATGGGAACTGACAGAAACGAGAAGATCTGAGATGATTGTGGGGGTCACTGGCGTCCTGGGCTGAAGAGAGAGAGGAAAAAAGCAACGGAGCATCAGTGTTCCTCGTTGACCATGTTGCGGTCCACAGAGGCACGAATGCGTGGCCACCACCTGTTCCCTGTGCTGCAGAACCGCCAGGGGCCAAGACTTTCCTGCCATGTTACACCCTGTCTCTGAAACTGTGAGCTGATTAACCCTCTCCACATTTAAGTTGCTCCTTGTCAAGTATTTCTCAACAGCAGAGAAGAATGGCACATACAAACGCTAAGTGTGGTTACTCCACCAATGGCTCTGTGGTTCAGATGAGTGAGGACACTCCTCTCCGTTGTTCACTACTGAATTTTGCCAAATGATTTTTCTTCATGGACTTACAGGACTGTGTGATTTTTTTTATCCCTTAGCTGTTAATACAGTGGACGGCAATGGAACGGTTTCCACTTGTCCTATGGGTCTGATAGCTCTGGGAGAAAGCTGTTTGATCACAATGTACAGTTACATGTTGTCAACTTCTATTTCTTCTGTTTTGTTAAGCCTTTTGCACCCATGTTCACGAGGGATTATTAGTTGGCTGTGTTCTGGTTTTGTACTGCATTTGATCATTCCTGTTTCTTTTGGGACGTCCTTTCTTGATGCACAGGCTGAATTGTAAAGTGGACCGGCTCCTTTCAGGTCAGGATCCCCTCTTGCCCTCACCGACCTCTCTGGTGTTTGGGAGCACTTCTTGCCTCAGGGCCTTTGTGATAGTAGTCACTGCTTAGAGTGTCTTCCCTCCACATCTGAGTTCCAAGGTCACCTCCATTTAGGGCTACACCACCCCAAAAGTCAGTTGGTGCCTCTGGACTTCTGTAGAACACTGATTCACAGTGTTGACAGGTTAAAAAATAAAACTACATATTAATCTCAATATAGACTAAAAAGTCATCCAGGCCAGAGAGATGGGCCAGTGGGTAAGGGTCTTTGACGCCAAGCCAGAACCCACACAGCGAAGGATGAAACTGAGTCTTACAGGTTGTCTCTGGCTTTTCCACACACACTGTGGCACGTGTGCACCCGTACACATACATATGTATACATACACAAATAAGGAAATATCGGAGGGGTAGAGTCTGCCTGCTGAGGGACTGCGTGGCCTGGGGCAGCCCCTGTTGTGCTCAGAGATGGTCCTCCCCAGGGAGGCTGCCTGAGCCCGGGGAAGACGGGCATCACATACACCGGGGCTGTGGAAGCTGATGCCCTCATCTGCTTGCCGTGAGTTAGTTGTCCCTTTAGAATCAGGGTAGGATGGGGACCACCAATGTAGATGACACACAGGGTATCCAGTAAGGGCCTTCAATAGCATGGAGCAGGCAGGACTACGCCAGAAACCGTATCGGGGGCTCAAAAAGATGACTACACAATTTAAAGTATTTTGGCAAGGCTAAAAGTTGTACTTTGGGCAGAAGGGTGTGTGGTATGCCGAAACAGGGGTGCCACTGGGTTTCTTCATTCCTAAAAAGGGGTGTGGGTTTACTGCACCTCCCTCTGAGTAGTGTAATCATGGTCTCATATTCTCATGTGATTGGATAACTTTCTTAAGGCTAAAGTGGAGCTGTTGGTAATCGAAGGGCAGCTTCGGGAACAGGGCGCAGTCTTTGCACGTGCGCTCATATTAGGGAAATGTTGGCAGAGGAAGAGACTTTTGCCAGTTGGCATCTTTACCAGTTTCACTAAAGATTATTTTTTATTTTTAATTATGTCTATGTGTGTACATGCATGTATGTGTGTGTGCATGTGGATAGTATGTTTGCATGTATATGTGTGGGTGTATATCTGTATGTGGGGTATATGTATGTGTATGTGCATGGTATATGTATATGTGGGAGTATTGTGTTATTATATATGTGTATGTACATGTATGTTTGTATAGAGAGGTGGGTGGTATATATATCTGAGTATATCTGTGAATATATGTATATATGTGTTCCTATATGTGTGTGTGCATGTGTATGTGCATGTATGCATGTGTGTACATATGTGTGTGTCTGAGTATGTGTGTACCTGTGTATGTATGTGTGTGCTGTATGGCTGCATGTGAATGCGTGAGTGAATGTGTGTGTGTGTATGTGTATATGTATGCATGTATGCATGCATGTATGCGTACGTGTGTGTGTGTGTGTGTGTAAGAGTTCAGGGACCTATGGAGACTAGAGGCATCAGATCCCCCTGGAGTTGGAGTTACAGACCTCTGTGAGCTGCCTGATATAGATGCTCGAAACTGAACTTGGGTCCTTTGCAAGGAGAGTATGTCTCCACAGCCCCTACCAATCTCTTTAAAGATGGGTTTTCTTTGTCTCATTTAAGCTTTGATAGAAAAGACAGTGCACTTCACTTACCTTTCCCACAGGCACAGCAAGCTAGTGTCACCCACAGGAAGCAGGTGGCTTCCATGGAGGTAGGCATCAGTAGGGTGTCAGGGTGACAAGGTACCCAGGAGGCAGAGCTGTTCAGCAAGCTGGGTGATCATGGCTGGGTAGGAGGGTCAGAGGTGGCCCTTCAGAACACGTGGGCACCAAGGAAGCCTGGGCCCCTGTGGGATTCCAGTCCTCCAACCTGTGCTTAATCAGCCATGCCCCAACAAAGCAAGGATGGGCAGGAGGAAGCCTTCTGCCTGACGGAGAGAAGGCAGCATTCCTCCGGTGAGAACAGTCCAATTATTTGAGTGTTCGCCCAGCGCTCCCAGCATCTGCCTTTATATCTAATTTACGGAATTACCAATTAGTGGTGACAGATCCTGCCTCTCCCTCAGGGTGCTGACTATTCGTGTCACCAGCACACAGGTATCCACTGAGGCTGTCAGCTGACCCACAGGTCCTGAGACATGATCCCTGTCCAGGATTTGGCAGCTGTGGGCTGGCTTGATCGGCTGCTGCTCCCTCCGGGTAAGCAGCAAGATGGAGCCCTGGGGTACACTCAGTGAGTGCAGGAATTGTTTGCTAATACGCACTTCTACTGCTGCACCCCAGACTCTCCCCCCCCCCCGCCATCTTGCCCTAACCATAGCCTTCAAGACCACTCAGTGGTTCCAGAAGGGAGAAAGAGAGACACAAGGCTTCAGCGGCTCCCCTGTCAGTCCTCGTCCGTCCGTTCTCTCTGGTGACGGTGCAGTACGCCCACCTCCACGCCGTTGAGTGTCTCACTTCAGATCTCCCGGGTGATTGGCAGCTACTTCAACTTATCTCTGCAGCTCATTCCTCCAGCCCCTGCTGTACAAACAAGCCCAACCCTGATACCCAAGGCGGGGTTGAAGGAGGCAGAGGGCTTTGCCAACAAGCTAGGGAAACAAGGGGTCACCAGGCCAGGACTTTGTTCAATTGCTGCCCAGGAAAGGAGAAGGCGCCTGGCCCACCCTGCTCTGCCCAGGTGCTCAGCTCCTTATGACGAGAGGGATTCTCAGCCTCCACGTCTAGACTCCCCTCAGCGGAACTTACAAGCTGCTTTCTACGCTGGGCAGCACTTGGCATCCTATGTCCTGACATGCTCAAAGACAGGGTCCATCCTGTATATGACACATGACCCAGTTCCCCTCCAACCTCAGATCTCAGCTAGGCACTGTACCCTGATACTTAGAACCCTGATCACAGCCCATTTCAGAGCCGAATAAGTTGAGGGTCCTTAGTGTACCCAAGGATCCCAGATGAGCCCTAGGCCTGTTCCATGACAGATCTCCACAGCTCCCAGTTCTGCTCGTTAAGCCACTCACCTCTCCCAAGGCCTATACACTAAGTAAGAGGCCCTGGGCAGTGCTCTTAAACACTCCCAGAAGGGATCATGAGTCAAGACCAGGATAGGAAGGGTGGCATCGAGGGAGGGAAGGCCTTCAGAAGTACCTCAGGAAGGCCATCTCTGCTGCTAGGGACCCAACGGGATCATAGGAACCTGGCAAGTCCCATGTCAGCCCCACATCCCCACTGCGGGCACCAGCCTGGCCTAGGAAGGATGCAGTGTCCACCCTTCTCCTGGCCCATTCTCATCTTCTGGGCTAGCTCCTGTTGGCTCTGTGATGAGGGTGCCTCTGTGGAGGACTGCTCCAGGGCACTAGAGTCCCAGAGAGACTCAGGCCCCATCCAAAACCCCTTGGCTTCTGACCAGGATAGCTCTGAACTGAGACCTCCCTTCTGGGTCTCTCAAAGTTAGTTATACTCCTGGAGCTTCTGGAAGACCCTTATGTAGCATTTCTCTGCCCCCTCACCCTCCTGAGTCCCTTGGCACATCTGTTTCAGGTTTCTGTCTCAGGAACTCAGTTTTTCTTGACTTAGACTCTGCACTGTTCTGAGCACCCCCTTCAGAGGCTATAAATCACAGCAGAAGCAATCCTGCCCTTTACAGGAACCCAGATGTTGTACCATAAGATATAAACTCTGCCCATGGGCCTGTTGTGGGAACCTGAGACCGCCATGCTGATATAGAAACCTTCGGTGACTGAAGTAGCCGGTTTCAGTCTACAGATCAAACCGTGCACCTGCCTTTGACAGGATGTTTGGGGGATGGTGTTGTCCCTAAAGATGATAAGATGCAATAAACCCTTTTCTTCTTCTAAGGTTGCTTTGGTCATGGTACTAGAAAGTAAAGCAGGCCCCTCTGGGGAGGAGTCATTTCTACCGGGATCCTTGATGCGAGTGGCTTAGCCAGGAGGACACAGAGGGGCTCAGTGCACCCTACCCAGTTAGGTACCCACAAACCGGCAGCTGCACTGTGCCTGGCCAGGTCCTGAGCAGATCTGTCCTGCTTGTGTGTGAGGAATGCATGGGGTTACTCAGGAGCCAGACTCAGCTAGGGGATGGAGATGCCTCCAGGTTCATCACACACACACACACACACACACACACACACACACACATCCCACAGGTGAGCATTTACCCAGTCTCACAGTCTAAGCACCACCTCTACCGGGCTAGCACTGGCCCTAGGCCAGAGCTGTCTTAGCTGTCTTGGCCTCCAACGGAACAACCGAAATGGTCCCCCAGCTCAGAGAGGACACAGTAGCAGCCCTCGGGGAGTGCCCGGTGCTCCACACCTAGGATGACTCCCCTTCCCTCCCTCCGAGCCTGTCAGCCTGTAGGTTTGTGCTCTTAGCCTGCAGAGGGGTAAGGCCTGTAGGTAGACAGAGGACTCCAGGGTTAGGAAAGACTAGAAGAAGGCAGTGCGGATACAGGACACTTCTGGAGACCCAACATCAGCATCTTCCTCCACGCTGTTTTCTGCCAGAGCATCTGGAGTCCGGGAACTCCGAACAGACTGTGCATTAGATGTCAGAATTATTGAAACTGCCCATTCGTCTGCAATAACACAATAATGGGAGCCCCTGCTGTGCGCACCAGACATGGGTCCAGACTCTTCAGTTCCTGTGACCCGCTCACTGACCTGGGAAAGGGCTGTGTTGCCATTGCTGACACTCAGAGAAGTGAGGGGATGCGGCTGAGGTCGCATGGCTATGAAACTGAATTAGAGTTTGAGTCACGTGTTTTTAGAGATTTACTTTCCTCCAGTTGGTGCTCGGGGGAGGGGCAGCAGATCAGGTCAGCTTCAGGAGGCACCACTGGGTTCACACTGACTTTATCCATCAGCTCAGCATCCTACAGAGATCCTGGGTTCAATCCTTCCTGTGAGACAGACTTCCTGGGGTCCTCCCCACACGTGTTTACACATAGCCTGTACCTGTGATGCAATCAAGGGCATCAGCTGCAGGGACCATGGCCACCCCAGAGCAGATGCCCACACTCATGGTAGCCCTCAACAAATGGCTTTTACAGGCAGGGCAGCACATGTTCAGCTCAGAAGCGACCCATAGGTCTGGGCTCAAGGATCCAGCCGATCCCAGGGGCTCCGGGCTCTGCCAATAAATCTTGGCTTGTGTGGCAGCCACCATACCCGGAGCAAGCACTGCCCTGTGTCCTGGGCAGCTTTTCAACTCATTCCACCTCTTGGCCTCGCCTTGGGTGCCACTTCCAGCCTGGAGACAGTAGCATGGGGTGGGGTGGAGGATGACCCTGTCTGCATCTCTCTTGATCTCTATGTTCCTTTGCAGTACCAAAGGGCCACTCATTAAGGGGAGATGGTAAATATTCGCAATTTAAATGCAGTCCTTGTCAAAACCAGAGCTGTTGGTCCCAGCTGTCCCGCCCGCTTTGGGGTGCTGGGTCAGCCATTCAAAGCAAAGGTCAGCACTGCCTCTTGGTTGCTTCTTAATAGGATTCAATAGCTTGTGGCTTCCGCCAGCGCCCTGGCCAGGGCCTGGGCTTCTCATTAATGCGAATGAGCGAGGGAGATGACATCATTTACATTTAATCGGCTTGTTTATCTGCCTGGCACTGCGGTTGTTTTAACAAAGGGCAGAGGCAGACAAAAGCTACATTTGCGTCCTGGAAGGGGAGCCTGACAGGAGCTCTGCTTGTAGACATTTATTGTTTGCAAATGAGATAATCTAGTAACAGGAGCACCGGCTCCCCCCAAGGTCTGTAGGAGGCTGCCCTGCCCTCCTCCCTTGAGTCCAGACCTAACTGGAGCTGTGCTTACCACTACAGCTAGGCAATACCAATGTCCTCCATGAGGCCCTCTGGCCTTCTTCTGGACACCTGCCCAAGGAGGGCCACAGCAGAGTGCAAGCCAGGAGCCTTCTAGCATCTGTGACTTCTGAAGTCCCACTGCTAGTGACCACCACATCCCTGCGCATTGGGGAGGAGTGAGACGCCTACCCCTTCACCCAGTGCCAGGGGCACATGGGGGAATCCTCTGGCTTCATATCTGGTCTAATGGGTCTCCCTGAGGAATGCACCTGAAGATGTCTGTGACATCCCATGAGACATCCTGGGACTGTCTAGAAATGCCAAAAACTGAACAGGATTGTTTCCAGACCCAGGTTATGTGTCCAGCAAAAAGCATATGCTGAGTCTGGATTTGCCAGCCCGAAAGGTCTCTTCAAAACTTCCTTCTCAAGGTGGTGTGTGGGGTCTGGGCATAGAGGCTGCTCATTAGAACCTGCGTGTGCCAACAGCTATAGGCTCAGGCCACCCATGCACGTCCAGGCATTAAAGGATGAAGAACATGGGACCTACACTCCTGTATGACCTTACATGCCTGCCAGGCAGCCAAAGGATTCCATGCCCTGGCTGTCTACACTCTGATCCTCCACAGTCTATATTCAGGCCTTCCTTGCCGACAGCGCCCTGAGAGACCTGCATACCTCACATAGATTCAGACCCTCCCCAAAGCCCCGGAAATTCAGCTATCAGAAGCTTCTTGAAAACTTGGATATCCCAGAGGGAGGAGGGCGGGGAGGAGACAAGAGGCCACAGCTCTAGCCATGGTCCCTTTCAGAGCCCCGGCTTCAAGGCTTCTCACCCCAGGCCTCAGGGACCCTAAAGTTTTAGATCCGAAGGAAAGACTTATCTCGTTAAAGTGTCAGGGCCGAGAGCAGGACAGGGACATAGAGGACACCTGTCTAGTCCTGCAGGGTGGCAGGGAAGGATGCAGTCAGACCCAGCTCTGGTCTCCATAGAACCTCTCACCAGATCTGACCAAGAGCCCCGCTGAGCCTGGAAACAAGCTGAAGGGCAGGGCAGGGTGCTGTTTAGACCTCCCCGGACCCAGGGACCTCCTTACTCCCCTGGGGTTCCCGCAGTCTGGAATCCCATGGGGACAGGATTTTCCTGAGATCCTGCAAGGTACAGCTGTACCTTGTACCAAGGTACCAACCCAGGGTTGGTTCTCAGAAACAGTTTAGCTCCCCGGCCAACCCAGCTCACCCACCTAGCAGGTAGGTTCTCTGCCCAGTGGTCACTAAAAGGACAGAGTGTGGCAGGGGTTCTCTGAGTCTAGGAGCTGAGGAAGGAGTACAGAGAAAGCCCTAAGCTAAGCTTGAACAGTACCCCCATCCATGGAACTGCCTCCCGCTTCTCTTCTGACCTCTCCAGCTGGCCACTACGCCCTGCTGAGGCCCCTGCTGAGTGGCCCAGATGAACAGCCTGGTCAGCCCCAAGACACCTGCTGTCAGCATAGCATCTATGAAGTGCTCCACCGGTGACCTACTCCTGCCTTGAAGCACCCTGTGCCAGAGCCTTTGTCTCCAGACCCTAGGCTGTGAAGGAGAAAGACAACCTGTACTTCTGGAGAGAGCTAAAGGCAGAAGAAATACCAAGTCCTTCTTGATCACCCCAGGGTCAGTCCCCAGACTGTCCCCAACCGTCTAGCCAGGAGCCCTGCCCATCAGGCAGCAGAGCAGGATGACGCTATGTCTCCGTTGAAAGGGTCCCGTTTCCCTTGGAGAAGGGGCCACATGTTAATTCACGTAAGGCCAGGGATTAGTCATCGGGCAAATGAGATTAAATGCCCTGGAAATGGAATTAGCATGACGTCGAACTGCAGAATATAGGGTTTTTTTCTGACCGCAGCCCTGGAAGGGGCTCTCAGCTTTAACCGTTTCCTGTCCTGTCTCAGCTCTAACTGTTTCCTGTCCTGTCTCAGCTCCAAGAGGGAACCTCCAAGGAGGGAAGAGGGTGTGGCCCCTCTTAGCCTTGTATCCAGGCGGTGCCTTAGAGGCACCAAGGGATGGGTGTTCTCTGCAGGAGGGTTTCCAGGCCCTCACCCCAGCAACTCCTGTACCACTCACTCAGTCTAGACTTTCCTGCCTTTAGCTCATCCCAATGCTTCTCTAGCAGACCAGCAAGCCCCGAGACCCTGTCTGAAACTTGGGGGTCAAGGGTTCGAATCCATTCATTGTCACCCATCCTCTTTCCATGGTTATGGGCAGGTGGGCACAAGCCACAAATGACTCCTCTCTCTGAGCTTACCAACTCCTTTCTCCCAGGCCCATCTGGGGATCCAGAGCCCCCTTAGAGGCCAGCGAAGGGTGCAAATGTGTGTGCCATCCACACCCTGCCACTGTCCCCCACTTCCACGGTCACCACAGTGGATGCTGTCCTTACAAGCATCGCCCACAGCCCATCTCCCTGGGGAATACTATGCTTCTGAGTCAACACTGCCTGTGGGAAGCCTGGGTACCAGGATGCTGGCTACCAGGATGCTGGCTACCAGGATGCTGGCTACCAGGATGCGTGAAGTCGCTGGAAGTCTTTCTGAATAGCCAGCTCCTAGCTCTGATCATTATCTCTCACCTCCACCGAGACAATCACTAACAGAGAGCATGGTGCTAGACCTGCCAGTCCATCAGGCGGGTGTGCCAACTGTCCTGTCTCTCAGACAGTAGGCTGCATTTGTGCTTGTGGGGAGCTGTAAATGGTTAAGATTTACTAGACTAGATGGTGCAACCTCCCGCACGGCCACAGTCTCCAGAGCGGGGCACAGGGTGAAGGCTGTGCCCCCTGCCCCATAGCTGGGACAACAGGGCTGCACTTGCCTGTGGCTGCCCTCAGCCATCAGTGTCTTGGGTCATCTTTACGCTGAGCCTGGTGCTGTCTGGCCCTAGAGCTTCAGAAGTAACAGGTGATTGGATGGGGGACCCCCTCCATGTCCCCTCAGCCATGTGCAGATCCTTCCTCCCTTCCTATTCCATCCAGGCGAGGAGAGGTCATTCTGATTCAGGGTGGACACCATCTACCCTCCACACCTCCATCTGCCTCAGTTTCCTCTAATGTCCCAAACAGTTCTCCCTGGGTTAGTACCATGTTACCCCAGGCCATTGCTTAGCTGAGGGGCCTGCACTGATCAATACCAGTCACCCTCCAAGTCCTGCCACGGAACTGGCCGGGTCCTGTCCTTGCTGAGGGCAGGAGACAAGGCTGAGACACGCGGACCAGCTCCTCTCACAGCACCCCTAAGCTCAGATGCAGGGAACCCCCTCACCCTGCCCACGCAGGGCCTCATGGTCAGGCATGACCCACTAGGAGAGGAAGTGGCTTTCTCGGTGCAGGACTTGCTTTGAAAGAGAGAGCGTGGCAGGAAGAGGAGTATAAGCCAAGACAGAGAAGCAGGTCGAGGCCAGGTCTTCTCAGGCCTCTGAGGACCTGCATTCCTGGGCTGCAACTGAGTTTTGGACACCCCACTCCCTGAGAGACAGCAGCTTTACTGAGCAGTTTCTAAATAACCAGCACGCCAGGTGCTGGACCTGACCATGACACCGTTCTTATCCTGGGAGGTCATTAGGACACACGGACCTGGTCTCAAGCCCGGCATTGGTGCTCAGCTCTATCCACCCACCACTCCATCCTGCCGCTATGCAATCCCCACCAGGGGGATGGGCCAGGCTTCCCAGCTCTGCCCTTCTGAGGCAGACCCCTCCCCTTCACTGTCTGTACTTACTTCCCACCTTCCAAAGCCCACCACCACTCTGCTGCCCTTCTGCCCCACCTCTGCTCCCTCAGACATGATCTGGGCTCCAGAATTTCCCTGTGGCTTCCTAGGGCTCACATCCAGGGAGAGGTCTCTCTGACACGGCTACGGAAGTGTGTCCCTCATACCTGGTCAGAGAACCGAGGCCCGATCCAACATGCAGGTTCATTGTGAATGACAGTGGATACCCACCATTGGTCAGTTCCTCAAATATTGATAGCAACATCATAACTCTGGGTCATCACCTTGCCCCCGAGCTGGGACAGCGAGAGTGTTCTAGGATGAGGTGTAGAGGAAGTGAATCCATCAGCAAGACCAGCTCCAGAAAAGACTTGGGAGCTCATGGGGAACACAGAAGGATTTCACCAACTCAGTCAGTGTTTGTGCATGACTTACACAGAAAACCAAAGTAATCCACCTATGTGCACTGTGCACTGCAATGCTGACTGGAAACAGCCAGTCCAAGCAGCATTGAGGGCAGCTGCTACCAGCCAGGGTTGCTGGCACCCTAACACCTGAAACCCAGACCCCGACATCTGGAGCTAGCCCACAATGCATCTACACTGCAGGGAGATGATGCTGCCTCCCTGGGCAAAGAACTTTCCAGCAGGGGCTATGGCTGCGACACAGGTGGCCTGGTGGGATTTTGTGATACACAGAAGGAAAATCCTGAGCCAGGAACCCCCCCACAATCTCTGCATGTTGCCAAAAGCTTTCACAGCATGGTGGAGCTAGGGCAGCTCATGCTGGCCCCTCCTTTGAGGTCCGCCCTAGGCCGACTGTCTTCTAACAGCTGCTTTGCTGCTGGATGCTGGGGACAGAGGCGTTCTAAGGAAGGCCTCAGAGATCCTGGTTCCCTGGACCCAGAACCACAGCACTGATGTTGAGGGGGCAGCTGCTGGCTCAGTGAGGTGAGACAGGCCCAGACCCCTGCACCCCTGCACTCCCCTGTGATTCCAAATCCACAGGCACAATAAGAGCTTCAAATTCACTGCTCCACACAAGGAGCTGAATTTCCCTGGTGAGGCTGGGCTGGATCCCAGGCCAACCTAAGACCTTGACCTTACAAAGCTGTCCCTGTCCTTCAGTCCACTTCAACAAGAAAAGACCTCAGGCAGCAGGGAGAGGGAGGCAGGTGGACACACACTGATGCTCACTCATCAGTGCACACGCGTGCACACACACACACATACACACACACACACCTACACACACACATACATACAAACACACATACACGCACATGCGTGCACACACACACATACACCTACAAACACACATACATGCACACTCTTGCACACATACATGCACACACACAAACACACACACACAAACACACACACACACACACACACACACACACACTGTACTGAGCCTCACAGCAACCAGCTTCCAGAACAACAAAGACGTTCTCCATGACTTAACAGGCATAATTTACTGAATGCTCACTATGTTCTAAGAGGTTGTTCATCCCTAGGCAGCTTGTGAGATGCACAAAAGGAAGCTGGCGGTAGGAACGGATAGGGGTTCTGAGCCTCATCCCCAATCCTGCCCACTCCTCTCACCCATTGGGCCCAAGCTGCCTGCCTGCCACTTAGCCTGTGGCAAGCACTGGAAGGTACCACACAGAAGTGGAAGAAGAGGAGACATTAGAGCCTGGGCTTAGCATGACCCCTTGTAGCCACACAGAGGCAGCTAGAAGCCAGGGCTTCACCTCATAGTCTTGGAGAGAAGCAAGCAGCCTCGGGATCTTGAAAAGCCTCCAGTAAACACCATTTGTCAGCAGTTGACGGCACAGGGAGGGCCACGGAGATGGCTCAGTGGGTAAAGTGCTTGCTGAGCAAGCGTGAAGTTCAGATCCCTAGCATCTCCATAAAAAGCCAGGTTTGATGGCATGCATCTATAGCATGAAGCCCAGCTGTCTCAGGGTTGGAACCCTGGGTCTACAGTTCTCTGCTGTCCTATTGGCAGGGCCTCTGGTGTCCACAGCCTCCTCTGAGCAGTTGCAGAAAGGATGGGTGTGAGAGACAGAAATAAGGGGGAGACTCCACGAATGTGGATGGCCCTATGCCATCGATGGGGTGGGGTGTGGAAGGAGGAGTTCATGCCAGACACTCAGGTTCTGTTCTAGTGTCTTCTTCCTTGCCCTTTATGGTGTGACAATATGTTTTTAAATGATGCAGGTGATTTATTTTATTTATTTTTAATAATTGTATTATAAAAACTTAAACCTCAAACAGGAAGTCTCATTTTCTCTTTTTCAACCCATATCTTATACCTTCAACTGCCTTCAGATAGTCCATGTGTGCCCTTCAAGAATGTCCTATGTGCTTGCATGTGCACATGAGTGCATGTATGTTCCGAGGTGGGTAACTCAGCCTGAGCTGCCTTTCTTTAGCTGCCGCCATCTTGTTGAGGAAAACTCTCTCATGCTCACCCCTGCGCACCCCTCTTGGCCACCATGAGGTCACATATTGAAAAGATGGTCTCTGTAGCTGGTGAGATATCTCAGAGATTGCTGCATATCCTGACAACCCGAGTTAGAACTCACATTCTCACATTTCCCACAAGCTGCCTCTGACCTCCGCAGACACCATGTGGTACAGACAGACACACAGGCACACTATCATACACACACACACACACACACACACACACACAGAGAGAGAGAGACAGAGAGAGACACAGAGACACATAGACAGAAAGATTATTTTAAATTTTAAAATGTTCTTAATTTTAATTAAATTAATTTAAAAATGTCTTTAATTTTAAAATGGAGACGCTATTCGTCTCCAGACTCCACATTCAGCACCTTCATCCTGGGTGTCCACTCACCCAATGTCAAGCCTTAGGCACTCTTGGTCCACAATCCTCCTCCTGTCCTTTCTAAGCCACTGAGTCCACTCAGGCTCTAACGCATCTCGCTCCACCCCAGACTCCAAGCGGCCACAGTCGCTGGGGACCAACCAGAGGACTTGTTTCCTGAATGTGGCTGTTTCGTGGATTCACACATTAGTGTACATCTCAAACAAATGGATAGTGGAGAACCAATCAGTATCTTTCCTCTGGAAGCAGAGACGCACCATTGTCTGGTGGAAGTATCACAACCACGTGCAGGCCACCGCATGACAGAGACCAGAACCTGATGTCAACACACTGCCTGCCATGCCCACTCTTACCCAGGAGCAAACACTAACTGCCCATCTCCTCTCTTGCCCATCTCAGCCTGCCCTCCATTAACTGATCCACGTATTTACACGGGCTCTGTCTCTTGCATCTGGACTGTGGAGACCATGTAAGCACCAGGTCTCTGGCCACAGCTCCTGGTCCTGCTTTGGCTTCTAGATCAAAGAGCACCCTGCACCATGCCCAGTCAGATTTCTGAATCTTCCAGGTTGTATAAAAGCTTCCTTTGCGATTGAAACATTCCATCCTGCAGGAAGCTCCTTAAACATAAAGGTAAACAATTCGAATTACCTTGAGGAAGTCCCTGAAACTGACCAGATTCACTAGACCCCTTCCTGACAGAGTAAGTAATACAAGCTGTGAGTCCCCCTGAGACCCAGTGGAGCCAAGTTCAAAGAAGAATCTTGAGACCAGACCATTGGCCTGGAAGAGGTTTGGACAAACTGAGGCACCTGGCAAGGATCCCGCTGAGACATCTGAACAGGACACTCTCCAATCTGCTGAGCTGCCTACAGGCTATGCAGTGGGCTCCAGGTTTCCAGCCTTGTGGCCTTCGCCCGTGCTGGGGTGAGCTTTGATGACACAGCTGTCTTTGAGCCATTTCTGCTCCTGTAAATGACCCCTCACCCATATTCCTGTAAGTAACCCCAATAATGCTCATCGGTTCACCAGGTTGGACACTGGCCTTATCTGTTCTTTGGTCTGCGTGGGCTCCAGATCTGGGGTGATCAGACATGTATGTTGTATCTGTCTAGGAGGAGTTTTGTCACACAGAGCAGGTGACTCACTGATGTGGAACTCTGTGCTTAGGACATGACACACAGTTTACATCTTGATCACCACAAGTGACCGCACGTAATGGAGGCCGTTACCACTCTCTTAGTGGGGAGAGCTCACCAAGTTACACTCCTCTCTCAGAGCATATAAGGGTCGGACACCACAGCCCCCCCCATGTGAGCACAGCGAACTCCACCCACTCAGCTGAGACAAGGGTTAAAGCTCATTGATCAAGATGGCCAGACCCTCCAAGGTGGCCACAGGGCTTCCCAGAAGGGTCTCTCCAGTCTCCTGCAATGGGAGACAATGACCTCAGCTTCGATGACTTTGAATGAGTGCCAGTGGTCAGGGGGTGGGGACAGATCTCACTTTCTGGTACAGAGTGGCAGACTGCAGACCTAGGTTCTGTTCCTCAGGATAAACAATCTTGCTCCCTGCTTCTCCTCTGGGCATCTGCACTCCATCTGTACTTGAGAGATGGAGACTGAATGTACCGAGAGCCAGGCGCTCTGTGACTGTGCTGTGCTGGGGACAGGCTAGGAAGCCACACATCTCTGCAACTACAGGTCAAGACTTCCACCACTGGGCTGGTGAGATGTGTCAACAGGTAGAGGAACTCTGCTGAGCAAGCCTGACAACATGAGTCCAAGCCACAGAAGCCACAGGAAGGTGAAAGGAGAGAATCCATTCTACAAAGTCGTCCTCTGGCTCCCACACACGCACTGCGGCATCAAGTATACACTCATCACATAGACACTCATTACGTACACACATACACAAGCATCATCGTCAGCATCAGCATCACAGATAAGAAGAAGAAGACAACAACCGCAGCAAGCCCATTGCACAGATGAGGAAACTGAGGAAAAGGCAGCTTTAACTTTAACCAGTAGGGAAGGAGTCAGGAGACGTGCCAGGGGTCTAGTTTCAGAGGACATGGCTTGAAACTTCTGATGCTAAATCAGTTTGACCAGAACTGCTAACCTGGCCCAAAACTCACAAGTTGGGATTTATTTGCTGAATAGGCCACCTGATGGAGATTTGCCACATTCGGTGGTCAAGGGACAAGAGGCTACTCTCTGAGAGGACATGCCTACTTTATGGGGCCTGCCTCTCTGCCTGGCTCAATGATCTATGCACACACACACACACACACACACACACACACACACACACACGGGGGAGGGGGACTGTGAGTCCCCGGCTGCCACAGCCAGAAGGCATGCACTGCCCCACCTGTAGGAACCAGGTGGAGCCCACAGCTCACCTGGACCTGTACAGTTGCCCCTTTTTGATCAGCACCGCATCCGGAGCAGCCATATGCTCTCCTCTCCTGCTCTGACCCCTCGGTCCCCAAGTCTCATGCCTTCCCTCTGTTCTGGGCTGAGGCTAAGTAAGCGTGGATGATATTTAAAAATTTGAAGTCCTGACCTGGCAGAACCCTGGGTGCGATCAGGTGCAGCCCTCAGCTCAGCCTCTGCACCTGCAGCAAGGCATCATGGGGCCGAGGGGCCATGGGAACCAAGGGGCCACCGGCTCTCACAACCTCTCCCATTTTAGGAGGGAGAAACACACACCCCTGTCACATGCTTCTCTGACACCCGAGACATTGCAGTAGAGAGTCTCCGACATAACCCAAGGAACAGGGCGTCCCTGTGGATCCAGCATCTGCCGGCACCCCAGCCTTGTACCAGAAGGCTGGTGCTCACTCAAAGGCATTGAGTGACCCACCACTGCCCAGCGTCATCGGTCTCTGGGGCACGTGACCCTGACAAGTGCTATCCGCCGCCCACCCTGGCCTGGTCATCTCCTGGCCCTCTCGCTGGGCCCAAAGTTTTCCCTCTGCGCTGGTCTATGAAACCTCCCGACCGAGCGGCCACTCAAAAGCAGACTGCAGACTGTGGGCACGTCTCAGTCTTTTATGGGGCATTCTGCACCCAGGGAAGCTGAGTGGAACAAATGAGATTGGAATTTTATGATTCTTTTATAGTGTTGCACAGAGGATAGCTTTTTTTAATTAGCTGCTAACTCGACACCTTTGGCAATTCTAAATAATTCACCAGTCCGCCCCCCTCGTCCACACCAGGTGTGCCAAGAGGCTGGGGCAGCGCCACTGTCACAAGGGCACAGATGCTGAGTGGCCCGTCCTCCAGTTACCTAGAAGGTGGGGACAGCCGTTCCTGAGGTCATTCCTCCTCGGGTGCAGCCAAAGGTATGCGAAGCCACTCCAGTGACTGCTCCCAAGCCTTCTGTTCCAGCAGGAGACTCTCTTGCCTGACATGCCCTCCACACCTCTTTGCTGAAACAGAACCCTTTGACCATCTTCCCTCCCTCAGACAAATGTTCCAGAGGCCTGGACCATCTTCCTGGGCTGCCGCCTTCCTGGAACACAGTGTCCTGGAAGGACAGTGTTCATTGTCTCCTCCCCTCACCAGTCCAGAGCAGAATTGGCATAGACTCTGCTCCACGGTAGCACAGGGCCAGGCACCCAAGCCAGGAGCCGGAACAATCCACGGACCACCTTCAGAGGGGCCGGCCCCCAGAGCTCAGGCTGGCCAGCCAAAGTGAGAGGCCACTGCTGCTGGAAACACAGACCACAGCTCTTAAGCCAGTCCCTGTGGCTGGTCAGGGGTGGGAGTCACTGCACCCAATCTGCCCCTAAGAGGCCTTCAGAAACTCAGGCCTGGCCCCTCTGGAGAGGCCTTGAGGACAAGAGCCCATAAACCTAAGCTTCATCGGCTCCTGCATTTAACGGCTCCGTCAAGGACTCTGCCCAGATTCAATTACCTCCACGGGTTTTATATGACCAGGCCTGTTCACCGTGCTGAGACCGGGATGCAGCGTGGGCCAGCAGACGCTCCTCTCTCCTCTTCTGTGAATACTAGGAAGCTGGGTAGGGCCAGAGGCCAAGGTTACCTCCAGATCCCTCTCCCACAGTCCCAGAGTCTGGCACAAGTGCTGCCTCCTGCCCCACCCCCACATGGAATCAGATCGGGAGGCTCTGGGACTCAGGATTCTGACAGAGTGGGCTGAGCCTGTCAGGCCCACATTCCTGTCCTACAGTGTCCCTGACCTGGGGTAGTAGGGCCACAGGCAGTGATGCCCTGTCCTATAACATCCTTTGTTGCTGCATCTCTAGCTATGGCTGTGGCTGACTGTCCCGTTATAGACCCTAGATTTCAGTCCACAGACTGTCTCCCTCGGGTGCTGCAGCAAGGCTGGTCTTGGGTACAGATCTAGCCACCCACAGACATAGAAAACGAGGCAAGTAGGTCTGCCTAGTTTTGGCAGCCCTTGAAGTGCTATAGTCTCTCCCTCGGTAGACCTCATCCAGAGGTCTAGGTAAGGCCACGACCCAGCCATGCCCAGGTCTGATATGCAACTTTAGCTTGCCACCTTGAGCCACTCCAGAGGTGTGCAGGCGTAAGGACTGACTGGAACTGGAAGACTCAGGCCATGCCAGGGCCACCTCGCTGCTGGCTCTGGCCAGCTGGCTACCATACGCAACACCCATTATCTGAGCACTGAGATTCAGAACCTGCCACAGAGCATCACAGGACGGCTTCTATGCATACCCTCCCTTACCATCCTAGCCCTCAGCTCATTCCCTACCCAGCATCCTACTCCGGTCCAGCCAGACCTGTGAACCCAGCCAAGTAGGTGGGATGCCAGGTGCTTTAGGGCTCTGTCCCTGGAAATAGCACTGTGTGGTTCCTACCCCAAAGAACCACCTCTGCCCACCAACTGAAGTTCTGGAGCAGGGCAAAGGCGTGCTATAGTCACATGCCCCCGGCAGCTTTCACCCCTGCTCCCTCCACGCCCTCGCTTTCTCTGCCTCCTGCCTACACTGGCTTTAAGTCACAGCTTGCTCTGCCTGCCATCTAATTCTGTGCTGAGCAGGACCCTCCTACCTCATTTGTTTTCTGGGAGCTCCAGCACCTGGACTGAAGCCTGAGCTTCACAGGTGCACAGTAAATATTTGTGAGACATCGGAGCCGAGCACCTGCTGCATGCCAGACACCACCAGAGCTCACACCTCCATACATAAACAGCATCCCACTAATAGGATGCAATTAATCCTGAAACCGGCTGGTAGGTAGCTGCTGTCACTATCCCAGGCACAGGAATAAGGCTCAGAGAGATTGAGTCACCTACCCAAGGCCACACAGCAGTGACCAGGTATTGGCTCTAGATCCTGTCTCTAACAGCCCACAGTCTGTGCTGACACTGGTCTTCCATGTCAGTTGGTATAATGTATAACTCTGCCCATTTCACAGAAGAGGCAACAGGTCACAGACCACCCACGTGGTCTGAGGTTGCAGGCCTACTTCCAGCTTATGTGAAGCAGGAGCTGATGCTGTCTGCACTGGACCAGCCCTGTCTTCTTGCTCTGGAGGAGAGGGCCTGCATTTTGGGTTGGACTTCTTCCTGAAGGCAGACAGCCATGCATGCCCCTCCTCTACATGACTTTTAAGAAATATCACCTAATTAACCGATTGTGGGCTGTCGACACTGCCAGATTCCCCCGCCCCACCGTGTCTGGCCATAGCCTGGGTGCTCACATATGCCAGTGAGCCCTGCCAGGCAGAGCTGGCTCTGGTTGCTGCTTGGCATGGCTGCCAGCCCCTCTGGCTCAGTACCTAAGCTGCCATTCCCCTCCTGGTCCACTCCAGTGCGTGGCTGTTCTGCCTGGTCACAGACCTGGACAAGCTGACTTGGGCCGGATTGGGTCCTCCTTCCCTTGCCCAGGGCCACCTCCTGCGAGACTCCACCTCCACACCCAGCTCAGCACCTTCGGGCACCGTGGAGGAAATATTCAGCTCTGCGTCAATAAGCCAAGCATCCTCATCTTTTAATTATTGAAGAACAGATTTTCCCCCAAATAATTAGGCAATTGAAATCATACAATCTTTCTCTGAGAACTATATTTAACCCTGATTTGAATGTAATTTGCACATTGCCGCTCCCCGAAGCAGCTCTGGAAGCCAAAACATGGATCAAATATTTTTTAAATGTCAAATGCTGCTTAATTGTGGATTGCACTGAATTTATTTGTACAGATAAGCATTCGA
This sequence comes from Mus pahari, assembly GCF_900095145.1. Taxonomy (NCBI): domain Eukaryota; kingdom Metazoa; phylum Chordata; class Mammalia; order Rodentia; family Muridae; genus Mus; species Mus pahari. The sequence goes on along the minus strand of NC_034596.1, from coordinate 106,291,346 downwards.
GCTTCTACCGACATCTCCTCAAGTAATTTTTCCTTAATCTATACAACACCCCAATTTCCCTGATAGCTGGAGGATTGGAATAACATTCGAGAGGGCCTCCATTTTGCAAAGTACTTTAAAACATGCATATTCAAGATCAGGGCAGAATCCCTCCAACTGGAAGCTTCGAGCAACTCACTGAGGGAAAGGAGCTTAAGTGTAAGCGCGGCCACCCAGGGTGCTGGGGCTGCCACAGTGCTGATCTGGACCGTACCACCTCCACCCAGGTCAGACTCTGGGTCAGCTTGGAAAGGGTCTCTCCCAGTTCCTACATCCACACATGAGCACGGTACAATCAGGCAGAGATCTGCTGGCAACCCACAGAGCTGGCAGGGGCGGGTGGGAGAGAACCTGTGACGGCCTGAGCAAGAGGAAGTCTCTGGTGAGAATGCAGGGGAGCTGGACTGATGCTGCACACCAGCACTGGCAAGTCTGAGATAGTCACATCCTGTCTCAGAAAGGCAAAAGAAAGAGAGAAAAATAAAGGAGAAGGAGGAGGAGGAGGAGGAGGCAAAGAGGGAGAGGAAGGGACCAAGGAAGGGAGGGGGAAGGGAGGGAGAAAGAGGGAGGGGGGAGGGAGGGAAAGACTGAGGAACGGAAGGAAGGGAAATGAATGGGAAGGACAAGAAGATACTAGGGTATCAGCCGATGGCAAATCCTGCTGTGGTCACAAACATGCCAGTATCTCAGCGACTTGGAACACAGATTCCCACCGGCAGGGGCACGGGACACCCTTAGCATGTGTGCTTGGTCACGGGGCCCCCACACTTCTGTGTCCATCCCTCTCCCCCAGCATGGCACCCAGCTCAGAGTCCAGATTCTGTTTCATTTTCATTCATTTTATGAAACAGTCTTGCCATATGTTTCAGTTTGGCTTCTCATGATCCTTACCGCCCTCATGCCTCAGCCTCCCAAGAGGGGAGCATGGGCCTCCATATCCAACTAAAACTCCAAGTTCTGATGACAATTGGCACCAAGTTCTAGAGACTGGAAAGCCTCAGAGGGACGGGGACATGGCGGATGGATAAACTCCCTCCCTCTTGAACAAACAAGTGTCAAGCAGCGACCTATTCACCCAACTCTGTGGTCTACAGGTGACATCTCTGGCTCCCCCAGCCTTTGTCCTGTAGCATGTGATTACACAGGCTTTTTCATAACCACCTACCCTGACTTTCCAGGTACTTGAAGGTGAAACTTCACCATCAAAGCCAAGACAGTCAGAGCTAGGATGAGGCCTCCCCCACCTGACTCACCACTGCTTCTCTGGTGATACCCAGGGCCTGCTCTCTCAACGCTAAGCTCCGCCCCTCTCAACGCTAAGCCCCGCCCTCTGGGAGCATCTTACCCTTTAGCCTTGGCTCTGGTGGAGGAAAACCTATTCCTGCTCCAAGCCTCTCTCTCTCATGGAAGTTCAAACCTCACCGTGTTACTGTAAACCGAGGACGTTCAAATCGCTCTGGATTTCAGTTTGGCATTCCTCTCTCAGCCTTAGCTTTGTCTTCTCTGTTGCTTCCTTACGGCTTCCTGGGTCCACGTCCACGTTAGCAGCCATGTTTGGACATCCTGGGACAGCAATACATCCAGGCTCTCTTTCCACAGAATTGTGCCTGGTAGGAGAAGCTTCAAGACACAGAGCCTATGGGTAACATGGTGGTGGCTTCCCTCATGGATGCTCTCCTTTCTCTCTCATCTAACAGACTGGCGTCCTGTCAGCCGTTGTTGGACAATGGGTTCTTTTTTTCCTTACGTGTAAGAAGATTGTCTCTCCAGGCTGTTTCCAGCTGTTTCAAACCACATAATTGGTATCTGAGCTTGTCTCTACTTGTAGCATCTTACCTAATGTTTCCAGCAGCATTCAGAATACACCGGTGACATGGCCTAAAGTCACAGTCTCCCAAGGGATCTTGGAGGATGGGTTTTTCCAGTGCCCCTCTGCCACATGGAAGCATAGCTTCTGATCACAGTTTCTTCGCTCTTCCCAGCCTAGCCCTGGCCATGACACAGATTTTGGGGCTCATGCACACAAGTGGCCCCATCCTAGGCCCCAGTTTCCATACTACTCAGGAGGAGCCAGGTTGCCCTGTGGCCTCAGCAGTCTCAAGATCTGGCCTGTGAACGTGGACAGAGAATTGCATCACACCCCACTTACATTGCTTTAGCCTGCAGACATTGTGAGTGTCGCAGGATTTTCCCTGTCCAATTACATCATGGCAGTGGGAGGCCTGTGATTGGACAGCGAAAAGGGAGGCAGAGATAAGTGTTGCAGAGAGAGGGAACATCTCAGGGTAGCGAGGAGAAAGGAAGATGGCGGAGGACGTGAATCAGCATGGCTATGACCAGCCACAGGTTGTTATGATATCATAAAGGTTAGAATATGGGGATAACTTGTCTAATCTAGGTGGGCAGCTTTTATCATTATCAATTGGTTCTGAAATTATTGTATTGGCATCTTGTGTGTTGAGAATTTATTGACATATAAATCTGATTGGTTAACTATAAGCATTGACCCTTGTTTTTATTGGGTTACTGGGTTTTGTGTTGTCAAACCTCAAGGATGGCAGATCTATTTGGTTATTGCAATGTGGACAGAGCCAGCAGGACCCCAACAGGACTAGTGTTATGGCCCACCGGTGTCAGTACTAGAGCAGGAACATGGCCCGGCGGGGCCAGAGAGATGGTGGGTTCGGTTTTTTTTTTTTAATATTTCCCTCAACATGTGAGCACCGAGCCTGCAGGCAGCATGGTCCACAGTAATCCCCAGGCTGCTCTGTGCTCATGCAGAAAGCCTATCTCCCCAGGATGTTGCCATTGCTCACACCATCCTCAAATGGCATGACCCAAGGTCAGACCAAGCATCTGAGGAGACAAGGGTATGGCCCCATGACAGGAGAACAGGGACCTGGAGAGAATGGATGGACTCCACAGGTAGATTCCTAGGCTGTCTGACTATGCAGCCTCACTGAACGGGTCAGGTTCCCTGGCAGTTAGGGCGCCACACAGCCCTCTATGCTCACCCATTAGCCCTTCTCCAGTCTGTGCCTTAGCCCACCCATCCTTGTCTTTCTAAACAAGCTCAGAGTTCATAAGCAAAAGCTGGCAGAGCTATTGAGAAGCAATGAGCCACTGCTCCAGTCAGAGACATCATCCACATCATCCTCTGTCAGCTTGACCAGCGGATGTTTCCAGAATATGCTTTCCAGCGAGGCAGAGAACACACTCCTCTCAACCTCACGTGGAGCATCCACCAGCATGGCCCACTCGCAGGGCTACAGAGCACGCCAGGGAACAGACACTTGTCACACATATCCTTATCACTGTGCGGTGAACCTAGAACTCAGCCAGAGGGAGCCGCAAATCCCCCAAACATCTGAAGATTAAACATCACACGTCAAAGGCAAAGTCTCAAGAGATGAGCATCCAACTTAGAAGTGCTGGCTCGCTGGGGCTGCCCAGCTTGACAGTCATTTACAGCATTAACACACACATTAGATAAGAGGAAAGTCCAGGAGTAAGTACCCGGGCTACCATCGCAGGAAACCAGAGAGAACAGTTTAAGATAGCAAGCAGGAAGATAAAAAGAAAAAAAAAAAAATAGAGCAAAAATCACTGAACTTAAAGGGGGCGGGGAAGCATTAGGAAAAAAAAAATCAATGAAACCCAAAGCTTGCTCTTTGAAAGGGTCTACAGAAGTGAGAGAACTCCAGCCAGGCTGAGACAAACATCAGAAATGAAAGCCGGAAGCCATGCCTGTCGAGACACGAGAACACTAATAAAATACAGCCAGCCAGCAACTCTGTTCCTACAAATTTAAAAATTTAACAGGAAATGGTACAAAAACTCCACAAGGAAAAGTAGAGAAAATGAATGGGCAGTGTGAGTTTGTCTTGACAATCAGTTTGGTAAATCAGGTCTTCTAGAGACAACTAGATTGTGAGGGAAGGGAAGGGAGGGGAGGGAAAAGGAAGGAGGGAAGGGAATAGATTAATGTATTGATAGGTTTAAAATCTGAATATGGCTAAGCATAGATATCAGTGGTAGAGCACCTGTGTCAGGATAGGCATTCATCACCAGCAACACATGCAAACACATAACACACACACACATCACACACACACATACACACACACATATATATAACACACACATTACACACATACACACCACACACATACACATAACACACACATCACATATCACACACACATCACACATATATCATACACACACACATCACACACACATCGCACATCATACATACATATACCACACACACACATATCATACACACATAACATAAATACCCTCCACACACACACACAGAACAAAGGAGCCAACTATGAACTAAAACCTTAGAACCATAAGCCAAAATAAGTCCTTCTTTCTTTAAACTGTTTCTCCAAGTTCTTGTCCTATTTTCACATTTGGAATAACCATTGATCACCTTCAGAAGAGAGCAGTGCCCGGCCTACCCTTGCCAGGGAGTCCTAACAACTATGTGTGTGATAATTACCACCTCTATAATTTCACACACAAACAGACAGACTCTCTAGCTTACTTGTAAGACTGCCGCTGTCCTAATACCAAAGCCATGTAAGGACATTATAAGAAGTGTGCAGGCCAAGAATAGGGGTTCAAAACTCACCAGAACATTAGCAAATCAAAGCTCCAATAGATATGCCAAGTGAGATTTATTCCAGATATACCTCCACATTTGAAAATCAACTTATGAATAAAGTGAGCAAATGAATGGATGCGTGAATGAATGAATCTGTCTCTTAGAATAGATAAGTACAGCAAGATTGAAAGACACATGGTTCACATATAAAAGTCCAATGCCTTCTGCTTATCAGCAGTAAACCATTAGAATTCGAAGTAAAAAGAAAAAAAGCTAGTTACAACACAAACCCCTAAAATGAAATACTAAATAAGAAGCCTGCATTGGATCTGCAGTCTACACGCTGAGGACTATAAAACTCAGTGAAAGATCAAAAAATGCCCAACTAAAGGGAAAACTGTCCCCTGCTCTAGCAGAAAGACTCCAACTGTGCTGCTGTTGTTCTGTGGGACCTTGCAGTTGCTGCGGCCAGGACAACCTCAGCGAGCTCTTGCAGACACTGACAAGCAGATTCAGAAGTTCACCTAGACAATGGAAAGACACTGAAGAGCACTCAGCAGGGGAGAGGAGCTGGAAGACACTCCTCTGCTCCGAAGCCTCCCCCACCCCCCAGGACAGAGGCAAGGCAGGCAGATGGGTCAGAGGAAGGTGGCAGGGACCCAGAAGGACCTTGGCACTACTGTCATCTGACCTTTGACAAGGAACAAGGCCATCAGTGAGAAACATGAGCTTTTGAATAGATGATACAATGCAAATAATCACAGTCTAGACACAGACTGGATACATTTTGTACAAAACATATCTCAGAAAAGATCATAAACACAAGTGTAAACTATACAGACTTAGAAATGTAAACTATATAGACTATCAGACGTTCAGCAGTAACCCCAGAAAGCCTCAGTTACCTGGTGATTTTTCAGTTACAATAAAAACTCAAATACAAAAGGAAAAGCCGACATCTTGGACATCTGCAAATTTAAAATGTCTACTCTGGGGCAATGTCACCAAGAGAACAAACTGGCAGGCCACAAACTAGGAGAAAATTCTTTATAAAACACAAGCATAGCAGATACAGAATATGTACCCAAATTAGACAATCCCATTTAGACACGAGGAAAGGTCTAAGTGAGCATTTCATTAAAAAAAAAAAAAAAAATCAAACTCAGGTGTTGAAAGTTGTCCAGCATCCTTTTTCATTGAGGATGTGCAAGTTAGAACAGCAAGGTACCACTGTGCACATCCCCAGGCTCCAAAGCACAGTGGTACCCACAGCCAGTAAGGCTGCAAAGACTGCAAAAACTTTATTCACTGCTGGTGGGACTGCAGAATGGGGCAGCCCTTCTGAGAGACAGCCTGGCACTTCCTTACAGTGCTAAACATAGTCACACCATATGATCCAGCAGCTGAGTCCAAGGTATTTACCCAACTCCTGAGAAAACTTATGTCCATACAAAGTCCCATCTAAAATGTTTATAGCAGCTTCATTCGTTCATGATTGCTAAAAACCGGAAACAACCAAGATATCCTTCCATGGGTCACTGGATAGGCAATTCCTGGTACCTCCATCTGTGCACTACAGCCTCACTCAGGGAGAAGAGGACTGGAGATATCAACTCTAAGGTCTGAACCTGCAATGAGCATTACAAAGGAAGAGAAGCCAGTTTGCAAGTCTTGTGCTGTGGAGTTCCCACAATACAGTGCTCTGCAAAAAGTCAAACTCTGGAGACACTTAAAAACAAGAAACGAACAAAAACAACAAGAACCATTTGCCAGAAGTCAGGGTGAGGTAGTGATGACTGGGAAACAGGGGAGACACTGGGGACAAGAGACAAGACGATGATGTGTGATACAGTTCTGGGGGACACATGGAGTGTTAGCCAGCTTTTTCTTGAGGATGCCTACTTATGAAGACAGAAGGCTTGTTTGGGGGTTTCAATATACCCCCAGTCAGACTCACAGCTTTCAACCTGGGTCAAACTTTCTGCCTAGTTGTCAGAAACAACAAAATACAAATGAAGAAACCTGTCACATGCCCAGTCAGTACATAGTGACCTAAGCATCTCTAGGATGCAGCTCCCATGCTTCCACCATCTCTGGATGGAGACCAAGCTGGGATCCAACTCTTTTTCACATGGACCTTGAGAATAGTCCAAATCCAAACTGTAATGCATGACATGGTCATGATTTCAAAGCTTTACAGCAAGAATAGATATTAATCTATAAAAAGCTTAGACCCATGAACCATGATTGAAGAGGCTGGATTCCAGAAAGCAGGGCTGGCAGGGGCCGGAGCATCTCATTCCAGTACAAGTATGGGAGCCAGCCTCCCCAGGATACAGAAAAGGAGATGCCCTGCGTCTCTCTGAACAAGAGAAGAATTCATCAACGTCAAGGACAATATCCTGCGGACACCACCACCCACACAGGCTGGAATTTGGAGTTAGCTGGATAAAGGGCACCGATGGTGGGTACCAAGTTCTTCACTGATGGTGTGAGAATTCCAAATGAGCAATGGAAGGGTCTGAAAAGTCTGTGTGGGGTGGCCTGAAGCTGCAGTGTGTCTAGTAGAGTCCTACAGAACAGGAGACAGTGATCTGTAACTTTAATTTTTTAAAACCTTTATTTAATGATGTCTCTTAAATGCTTTAACCTCCCTTGTAACCCACCACCCACTAGAGGTAGTAGGAAAGAAAGGATATGGAAGGCATGGGGAAGTGGACCTGTTTAGAAAAGTTCTTTGGAGGGACTCCCATCTGTGTTGTCTGGAAATCAGCAGTTCAGTTCACAGGTCAGCAGCAGCAGCAGCTCCATCCACACGCAAACACTGCACAGAAGCACCAGCAGTCCAGGTCAGTAGAGTCAGATAGCAAACAGGAATCAGCAGCGGTGGCACTGCCCAGCACAGACAGCCAGGCCTCAGCCTCAGCCTCAGCACAAGTCAGCAGGAAGGACCCAGGGGGACAGGGGTATGCCAGGAGAAGTTCTCAGCTGTGCCTCACTCAGGGAAGGGAAGACATGAGACACACAGCATTGCACAGCTGGCTGTACCAGCAAGGCAACCTCCGTCTCCATCACTGTCCATCCAGTTCTCCACGGGTCTCGCCTCAACACGTGCATCTGTATTAGTTAACATCAGCCTGAGTCTGTGGAAGTGGCAAGAAACTGCAGCACACCACCAGAAGTTTTAGTGCATTTCTCTCTATGGAGTCCGGACAAACGCAGCTCAACTATGCAATGTAAAGCAGACCAATACATGTGTATTGTTATCACAGAATCTTTTTTTTTTTTTTTTTTTTGGTTTTTCGAGACAGGGTTTCTCTGTGTAGACCTGGCTGTCCTGGAACTCACTCTATAGACCAGGCTGGCCTTGAACTCAGAAATCCGCCTGCCTCTGCCTCCCAAGTGCTGGGATTGAAGGCATGCACCACCACTGCCTGGCTGTTATCACAGAAACTTTCATCACGTGTCCTTTCATGTCCTTGCTTTAGCAGAACATCGTCTCTCCTGTGTCTGCTTCTGCAAAACCTTCCTTCACCAGTCTGCCTTAGTCTTTCACCTGTGTCCACTTCAGGAAAGCATTCCTTCATGTGTTTGCCCCTGCAAAACACCATCCAACACAACTGACTTTCCAAAGAATCCTTAAGTTCCCACTTCAGGGATCTGTGGAGAAATGGAGGTAGGGAATGCATAAGATGGGCCTGGAACTTCCTATACTGCCAAGAAAGAGGAATCGGCACACAGGCTGGGAGAGTCAGAGAACACAGGAGCCAGGACAGAAAAGCCCACACATTCCTAACACAAGCAAATGCATAAACAGATGAAGAAGAGAATGTCTTCGATGCAGAAAATTCCAGATCATCTACAAGGTGCCCCGTGCTCAGGAACGGAGCAAGGCTCCTCCCAAGGGCAGCGCAGAAGGGGGGACACCATGGTGGGCTCACCTGACCCCCTTGCCAGCTTATCAGGGTCAATGCTACTGATCCCTCACACCCACACCGCTCACCCTGAACAGATGTGGAGAGACCTCATGGTTTCTGTGTCTGCTCCGATATCCACAGCTCCCATCTGGCCAGGGACAAAACAGCAGACATGCCAGGTGGGCTGGAGGTGGCTGGCTTACATGACACCTAACAATTCTCCCCAAGCCATCAAGGTCTTCAGAAACATTAATATCAAACATTATCGAGGTAGATAAGAAGTACCAATACTGTCTTGAATTCTTTTAAACTCTGGAAACCTAAAACAATCCATAAACAAAGTTTACAATGTAGTTTTTTATACCGTGTGTGTGTGTGCACAGTTGTCCATCCGTGTATGGAGGTTAGAGAACACTTTTTAGGAGTCAGCTCTCTCCCTCTACCATGTGGGTTCTGGGATTGAACTCAGGTCATCAGCATTGGCAGCAAGCACCCTTTACCCAACACACTACCTCTGGCCCAAGTTTACCTTGTTAAAAAAGCATGTATTTTATGGCCTGTAAACTATTCCTCAATAAAATTGGTTTTAAACATTGCAGGGGAAAACGTGGCCTTCTGCTAGTTGGAAGCGAATCTTATGAAAGAGAGAAATAATAAAGAGTGAATCCAGGCATCTATAATCATGGGTTATGAATTTCAATCTGAATTAAACTAAGAGGGAGTTGTAAGGAAACTGAGGTGGGCAGAGCATTCAGCTACAGCAATGAGCTGGCACAGGGGCTCACAGACAGCAGGCTTTGACAGTCACCACCCACCTGGACACCAGGCCCCAGCACATGCACCTGTGGGAGAGGGAGCCCACATAATTATATGGTACTGCTCCTGGGGATGTGCAGCCCTGAACAAGAGCATCAGTGTGGGAGTCACAGCAGCATTTTCTTTACTTGGAGGAAGACAGAAGGCCCCAGCATGGAGATTAAGCTTGCTGGGCACTGGGCCGTGCTCAGAGGCTGTGAACAAGGCAATTACTGCTCCCATTTAATCCAGTGTCGGGGGAAAAGGGCCCCGTGGCCAGGCTGGAATCGCACTCCACTACGCAAGGAGCCTGAGGCCCCAGCTCTGTGCCTTCTGCCTCCAAACACACTCTGCACTAAGTGTAATGGGTTTTAGGGAATTTATTTTGCCAATTTTAGAACCTACCATAAAGAAGAAATATGAGAGAATTTTATGAGGTGTACTGTATATCTTTAATACTCGTATTTTTTTCTCGAAATGCTGAGAATATCAATTACATTTATGGCTGCATGAGGAGATGCCCAAGCCCACTGCTGGCAAAGCAGATCCTGGCAAAGAACAAACAATGGGGGACTCGGGGGTCCCAGAGCCTGTGGGCTCAGAGGACCCAGGTGGTATCTATGAAGCAGCCCAGTATGGAAGCAGACACATATGTGCCTGTCTATTCATTCTCTACATGTGTACATACTACATACATGTGTATGTGCTCTGACTTATGTGTATGTATGTGTGTACAGCTGCTAGAGGATCAAGGGACAGCCTGGGGAGGAGAAGGGGAGGTTGGAAGGACAGCTTAGAAATGGGAGAAGCCACTTAATACCTTGTGGGAACAGAGGCGGTACTTTCTCAAAAGCCAACCCTACCATGTATTCTCTGGGCAGGTGGCCTGATAGGAGACAACCCCAGGCCTCTAGTCCAGCCTCTTCTAGGCCTCAGTATTCAGGACCTCTGCTTCGGCCACAGTGTTCTCCCACCTACCGTTCACACCCACCGTCCTCCGCTGGTGCAGGTATCGGACAGCACTGACAGTATATTGGGTGGTCTGGGGACTCTAGGTCAAGGCAGCAGAGCCACAGTCCATGAGGAGCCGTCTTTGGAGCTAAATAGGCTGAGAACCCCCAGCCGGAGAGCCGACATTGTACATATCCTGCAGAAAGATACCCCAAGACCCAAAGAGCAACTGTCACTGGGGTACACATCTGGACTGGGCTGGGGAGTCCTCAGGCTCACCTTGTACAAACATGCACACGTGTGTGCGCACACATATGATCGTATTCACACATATGTAAACATGTGAGCATGTTGGCTTTGGTGGGATCCTCTCTCTTTAAAGGGACCCTTCTGAAGGGAGGCAGAACCCCCCCAGGGCTGCAGCTGTGCTCCTGGGGTGGCCTGCTGGTGGGGGTGGGGGGGAACGCCTTCCCCCAGCACTGCTTAAAGTTATTTATGGCTCCAACGTGCGCGTTTGTTTAAAATCTGCCGCAGAATTCATCCTCTCTGCCACTTACTCAACCATTATCGGCCATCGCAAAAGTGCCGAAGAGAGAGTCATAAATGGCTGTGATTTACGAGGCAGCAAGAACACAGGACGAATGAGAGAAAATTAGATCCTTTACCTGTGAGATTATTTACGAGCTCAGTGGATGTGCGGGACTGTGTTGGGTGAAGCGTGGTCTGGGACACGTGTTCCATGTCTGTCCTCTGCTGGACCCACAGTCTAGTGACAGAGACCATGCTCCTGCAGGGGGCCGTTTTAGCCCTGCTCCTTCTCAGGGACAACGTGGACTGGGACCGGGTCAGGACCCATGTAGGACAGCACTTTGTCCCAGCACCCATCCAAACTGCTGTGAGACCTTAGACAGCCCCCCTTTCTGGGTCTATTTACCTCTGTAAACCAGAGGGAATCCACAGATGGACCCTGAACATGTGGTCACCAGGCACGGAGTCCTCACTTCGTCCTGCCTTTTGTGGCAGCTCAGGTCATTGTTTTGGGGCCGCTCTTCCCAGCCACGTTCCCACCAAACACCCTGGTTGTGCTACAGACCAGCTCTTGCCCAGCTCCCTGACATGCTGGTCTTGACTTGCTTTACTACTCTGTACTGGGGACCCAAATCCTGTGTCAAAGAAGAATGAGCTGCACTGCCCAGCCCTTCATCCTGCCCTTTATAAGGGCTCTTCCTTCCTGATCATTGTCCTTCTGGTCCCCCTGGAAGACCAGGACATCCTCCCTCTGCAAACCTTGCAGTGAATGAAGGTAAGTTTCCAAGTCAGATCTCACCCTCAGGCCTCTTAGGAGCAAGTGGCCCAGAGCTTTCTGCTCCCTTTCTCTATGGCCTGGTTCTGGAAACTCCCGGGGCAGGAGAAAAGATCAACTAGAGGAATGCAAGCCAGCATCTGGGCTCTGGGTCATATAAGGACAGTTGTTTCAAAGGAGGTGCAGCAGCCTCCTGGTCAGGTCCACGCCTACCTGTGTCTTGCTTCAGAAGGTCAGCCTTCTGGTAAGGGGAAGGGAAGCTCTGCCCTCAAGTGGGAGGAAGGTCAGGTCACCTAACCATCTCGCTGGAAGCCAGATGTGCAGCAACTGGAGCGGATGCCCCGATCCCAAATCCTGACATCACACACTCTCCACTCTCACCTGCACAGAGCAGCAGGAAGCAGCACCCACGTCACCCGATACCCAGAACTCTTTTGTGGCACGAGCCGGCTGTGCTAACAAGCGTGTGATCCATTTTGCACACTTTCCACTTCTATAAAGAAGAAAAACACCAGGGAGTGTAACTGCTGCCGTGCTTTACATGGCTTTGAGGGAGCAGAGCTTTTCTGAGCAGATGAGAATTTGATTTTCCCATTAAAGTCCAGCCGAGATCGCGCCTCAGAGAAGCATTTGTTTTGCCAACAGCTGGATGGCAGCATCGTCTCCAACTATAACTGTCCCTAACCCAGCTGCCTCCTCCAAAGAGCCCTGTGGTGCACCACCCTGGTGAGTTGGTCCTCCGGCGAAGCCTTAGCTTGCTGGCACCGAGCCAGGATCACCCCTGCACCCCAGTTCTCAAGTCAGCTTAGCCTCACAACACCTGGAAGGCTCAGGGAGCCATGTCTTGGGCGGGAGGAGGTGGCAACGAACAGGATAGCCTCCACTCTGGTCAAACACCCAGGCCCCTGGAACCTGTTCGCAGAGCCCATCATGCCAGCCAACAGCCTGGCCTTACAGTCACACTGTCTTCACCCTCAGGTGGGCAGCTGTCTTTGCTTTGAAGCCTCTCCCTCAGCCTGCTGGAAACTGGAGAGTCCCCAGATCCACAGCAAAACAGCAATACAAAGGAGGAGCAGGAATAGAGGTCCAAAGGACCCCAGAGAAGGGAAGACATGGGTCAAGACTGGGATGGCAAAAGGGGATAGAGATGAGCTCACAGTATTGGTGGCCCCAAAACAGGACCAGGCAGCAGTGGGCCTTGGCGGAGGTGGGCTTGCTGGGCCTTCAGCCCTACCCTGGGCTACGCTGACTGCTCTTGCAGGCTCTGGAGGCTTTGCCGGACCCTCAGACCCCAGCTGTTCTGATCAGATGCTAGCCTGGACCAGGACAGCAGTCTGGAGTCCTGAGCTCAGGTTCCGGTCCATTTCTGCTTCTAACTCCACACAGGCAAGGCCCTTCCCCAGCGTGGCTCAGTTTCCCCAGACGCACAAAGGCTATATGTCTAGAGTCATGTGCGATTGTGAGGCCCTGGAGGGTGACCTACTCAAGGTCCCTGACTGGGGCCAGGTCTCCTGGGCCGCCTGGGGTTACAGCTGTAAATGCCTGCCACAGCAGACAGCTCCACTCAGCCACTCTGGAATGAGCGCAATCCTTCCCTCTCATTCTCGTTTTCTTCCCAATGTAATTGAAAAATCAATATGTTGCAGAATTTCTGTGCAAACCACAAATACAATCATTTCCAGTCACAAAGGGGATGATCCTACAGCACAGCAGCTGTGCCCAGGAGGCCCCAGCACAGTGTGCTCCACTGGGGACCGCTAGGCTCGGCCAAGGTGCACCCTAGGCCACCCCTCCTGCCCCGGCACCTCAGCCCAGAGTCAATCACATCTTCCCTTCCACAGCTTCTGGTCACCCTGTGCCACGCTTCATAAATAATGGCACTAAATGACCGCCACGGAAAGTCGATTCATTGTGAACGTAGTTACACACAGCCACGCCACACCTGTCAGCAAAGAACTCTCCTGTTGGAACTTATTACATTTTTATCAACTTGGCAGCACGCGTCACGATGCAATCTGGGCAGCACGTCGTCCTCCGCAATCAGAGCCATTGGCTTTTATGGGTTTGCTCAATTTCACCCAGGGGACAGATAGCACAGAAGACGGAGAAAACACCTCATCCTTCCAAGCAGAGGACAACCAAGGCCAGGCCACAGGCTTAGGAGAAATGTCATCAGCCTCTGTGTGCCCCACCACCCCCTGGCAGATCCTGCTACCCCTGTGTCTGACTTCCAGGGCTCAGGAAGTACTCACCCACAGGTGAGGCCAACCGAATGAGACTTCTCCTGCCTGAGCATCCAGGATAAACCTAGTATCCATATGGCCTCAACCACAGCCCAGACCCCATGACAGCTAGGTCCCTCCAGTGGGACTAGGACAGGCTTTATCAACCCCCCTCACCTGCCCCCTACAGAAGTCCAGTGGCTAAGCTACTGGTGTCTGCCCTGCAGTACTGGCTTGACCCCTAAATCTGGTCACTCCTGAGGGGAATAATGGGATACAAGAGCCCAGTTCTTTAGAACCTCTGCCCATGGCTCAGCCTCTTTCCCTGATATATTAATGTCCTACGACATGGCCAAGAGGGAGAGAAGGGCAGGAGATCATATAGCACTAGGGACCTTCACTGTTCCCGGGACCCTAACATCTGCTCCCATTCTCCCAGACTCCGGTTAGGTTCACTTACCAAGTGATCCCAGAACACCCCCCCACAGCCCCACTGCACTGAGGGACAGAGCACAGGACACAGGACCAAGAATGTCAGTGGATCCACATACAGCCCAAGCCAGACCCTGGAGCAACCATACCCACCTCTCTCAGCCCCACGGACTTTCTCCATCCCTATGGCTTTAATTCACAGCAGCACAGACCTCTCAATAGCTCATCCACTTGACACTTGAAGGCCTGCTTGGGGGTTACCAACACCTCTGCCTTTGCTGTCACGGAGATGGGAAGGATCTTTTTCCCACTGTAGTCCCTCGAGGTGGCCTGGACATGCCTATGGTCAGAAGTACCAGCATCTGTCAAGGTCCTCACATCCCCTTTGCTGGTGTTTTTCTCAGGATGTCCACCCATGGCAATGAGCCTGGCCACACGGTACTGCTGTGTGCTGTGTGTTCCCCCTCTAGGCTAACATTGTTCATAGGTGCACATGTTGGCCATCTGTGCTATGACGCAGCAGGCTTGCCGTGACCCGTGAGCATTTGTTATTTGGCTAAGTGAAGAACTAGAGCTTTATACTTCCAGTCATTAGCTTTGGCACCATGGGATAAGATGCACGCACTTGAAGCACACAGTTTCTAACATACCCATCGCCCCAGTTAGTTTGTGATCATCAACTTCACCTAAACTAGAGTCACCTGGGAAGAGAGAACCTGGGGTAAGGAATTGCCCAGATCAGACTGGACTGTGTGCCTTTCTGTGAGGCATTTTCCTGATGGTTGACTGACACAGGAAGGCCTCACCCACTGTGGGCCCACTGTGGGCAGTGTCATTCCCTAGGCAGGCGGGCCTGGACTGCATTCAAAAAGCTAGCTGAGTGTGATCCCATGAGCAGCCTTCTTCTGTGGGTTCTGCTTAAGTTCCTGCCTGGCTTGCGTCGGTGATGGATTGTGAGCTGGAAGTTTAACCCAAACAGACTCTTTCCTCACTAAGGCGCTCTTGGTCCTGGTGTTTATCAAAGCAACAGAAAGCAAACTGGGACATTTATATACACCCAGTGCAACAGGGAAGGCAAGAGCAGCCCAGTACACAGAGGAGTCATCTGTCCTCTCACCTCTCATCCGCCTCTACCCAGGCCCCAGGTCCCTCAAGAAACCACAGTTCTATGTCCTGTCATTTCCAATTAGTGTGCACTTTCTAGAATCTCATATCAATTTTTTTATAGATTTATAATTTATCTCCCTTGTGTCAAGCCTCTCTCCCCATGCAGGGTCATTGGCCACTTGTCCCTTGACAGTGTGTCCGTTACCTTCTGCTGCTGAGAAAGACCTGAGGGGTAGACACATCACCCTGTACCCATCCACAGAGCTACTGAGCCTGTGCTCATTGTAGGCTGGGGCTGCTGCAAGCACTTGCACATTCCTCTGTGGTCATGTGTGCCCCAAAAGGCTCTTCTGTGGGCAGCTTGGCTCCAAATAGGTGTCCAGAGGGAATCCGCAGAAGTGGCGGACTGATGACAGTTCAGTGGCTTTGTTGCAAGGTGGTTGGAACTTCCAGAGGTGAGGACTGGGTGGAAGGAGTAAGTCACTGGGTATAAGCCCACTGGACGCACCTTGAGCCCTCTCTCTCTCTCTCTCTCTCTCTCTCTCTCTCTCTCTCTCTCTCTCTCTCTCTCNCCCCCCCCCGTGTGTGTGTGTGTGTGTGTGTGTGTGTGTGTTCCCTGAATGCAGGTTTCCTTGGCCACACCCCTCTGCTGTGATGTTTTCTGCCTTACCATGGACCTAAAAGTAACAAAGCCAGCCCCTCACAGACTAAAACCACTGACCTCCAACCTCCAGCGTGTTTTCCCAGGCATTTGGTCACAGCAATGGAAACCTGACTGGCCTACTGTGTGCTTTTCTGTCTCCTTGCACAGAATAACTGGACCCTGTGGGAGGTGGGCATGTGATAAATTAGGAAACAGTCAGGCTATTTTCCAAGGGCTGGACCATGACACCCACCCACCAGTGGCCTGAAAGTTCCCACTCCCCTGTGCCCTCTTCCGCAGCCATGCTGATGGCTGTGGGCATTCATGTGGTAGCTTTGGATCTTGGTCCCCAGTTGACTGACAGTGTTGACGCTTTTCTGTGTTTGCTAGCATCTGAAGAGCGTGCTCGGCTGAGTGGCTTTTTCTTCCTTGTATCTAATGTGATCCTCGGGAAGCCCAGAACCTGAAGCTTCCTTTTCAGGAAGGTTTAGAACCACGAGCCAGTGTCTGGGTCTGGCTTGTGTGTGACCCCAGTCTTTCAAGGAATGCAGCCGTTTCCTTTGAATAAGCAAACTTGTTGCCACAGAACCACTTTTCCTGAATCGATGTAGTCAGTTAGTCTGCATCTCCTGAACTGTGGAGGTGTGTAATGCTCTGTCTTCCTGCTTTTCTGATCCTGCTTGCTAAGGGTCTTCATCTGATTGATCATCTCAAAGAGCTGGCTTCGGGGATCAGGGAAGCTTGCTCTTGCCTTTCATTCATTTCAAGTCCATTTCTTCTGCACTCTGCATCACGAGGTGCAAGCTGGGGTCATTGATTTAAACTATTCATTCAAAGTCAGGTACAGTGCTATAGATAAATCCACAATTTTGGTATTTTCCTTTTGATTCTGCTTAAAATGCTCTCTAACTTTGACTTCTTCCTTGGTCCATAAATTACTGTCCCAGTTTGGTTTCTGTTGCTGTGTTAAAACACCATGACCAAAAGCCAACTGGAAAGGAGATGGTTTATTTTATCTCATAGCTTACAGTTTATCATCAAGGGAAGCTAAGGCAGAGCTCAATTCGGGGAGACTGGGACAGAAACAGAGGGACTACAGGATGCTTACCAGCTTGCCTTCACTTGGCCTTCTACTTGACTGGTCTTCTTATACAACCCAAGGCCTCCTGCCTAGGAGTGGTGCTGTCCACAGTGGGCTAGGCCCTCCTCCACCAATTAGGAACCAAGAAAAAATGCCCCTACAGATGTGCCCATACGCCAATGTGATGGGGGTCATTCTCATATTGAGGTCCCCTCTTCCCAGGAGTGTCAAGTTGACAGCCAAGATTAGCCACCACTGTTGTCACGCAGGATGGGCCTTCCTGGTGCTTTTCCAGTTAAAGCCTATCTTTTCCTCACAGCACTCGATGACTGAGAACTTTGCATGTCTTGTATTTCTTTAATAATCTAGAATATGACCTATATTAGGGTTCTGTGTGTGCCAGGATGCTCTCTGGTTACGGGGTGACATGTTTCTTAAAAGTCAAATCCCGCCGGGCGCGATGGCGCACGCCTTTAATCCCAGCACTCAGGAGGCAGAGGCAGGTGGATTTCCGAGTTCGAAGCCAGNCTGGTCTACANAGTGAGTTCCAGGACAGCCAGGTCTACACAGAGAAACCCTGTCTCAAAAAACCAAAAAAAAAAAAAAAAAAAAAAAATAAGTCAAATCCCCTTTACATCTTTTTCCGCCTTCTTTTGCACTAACTAAATGTTCTGTGTGATTCTTTTGTTGACTCATTGCTGTAGATATTTGGTGACCTGGTGACTTTGTGGTTTACAGCATACACAGGTGCCTTAACCTGTCTCCCTTCAGGTTAGATTATGGCACTTCACAGGCACATGGCTATTGCTAGTGCACCTTTCCCTCTGAGTCCCATGCTGCCCTGTCAAGTGTCACTCTGCATGTGTGTGGCCAACCCCACACTGTTGTCCACAGAGGTCAAAACGTGCGTGCAAGGATGCATGGTGCCTCCAGCCACTGGGGACAGAGGCACCAAAATCACAATGAAGTACCACATCACACCCACTAGAAGGGCATAGGGTGTGAGGGGCCACAACGCTTGTGTCCTGCTGGAGGGAGTGTTACCCAGTGTAGCCTGTGTCCAGTAGTAAAGGTGAAGTGGGGGACTCCTGTGTGGCTCAGCAATTGAAGGGCAACCATGCCCACAGAACTGAAGATGGGGTCTAAAAGACACATTCATAGCAAAACCATCCATACGAGACAAGCAAGCAATGACAGGAACCTGACTGCACGGGACAGACTAGTGGCCAAGTCCAGCCTACAGACACTGCCTGTCCTGTACCACAGGGATAGCTTGGGAAAATTATGCTGGTGAAATACAATGGAACAGCCACTGAGTGGCTCGCTGCCGTGAGGTTCCTGGGCTGTTAACACCACAGGAAAGTCAGAAGAACACACATCTCTGGGGCAGGGGAGGGAAAGGGAGGGAGAGTTGGTGTTTAACAGGATGGAGTGGTTCTAACAATGAAGGAGATTGGGACGCAGGGGGTGCTGATGACCTTCAAGCACTGTGAGGGTATTTAACGTTGCACAACTTGTAAGGTTGAAGTAAACTGTGTGTTTCACTGTGAGTAACCAGCCAGTTAGCTGCTGGGCATGGTCTGGACAAGGTTAGAGTTGGGCATCTCTATTCACAAAGCCTGAAACACTCACAGACGGGAAGGGAACCTTGAGCATCCTCGGACTCGCAGGCTCTCCAAGCCCAAGGCTCCCACAGTAGGTGGAAGCAAAGGCTGCTGAGAGCGAGGATTTAACACCCATACTCCAGAGGGGCAAGCTGAGGCACAGTCCTGGGGGATAGGGGGCAGCACAGGGTCTCCAAGTGTCCTTTCCTCCATGACCAGATCTGACTGATTTTGTGACTTCAGATGATTTGAAAGTGGCCCAACCACTCAACCTCCCTATCATTATTTCCTGCCTGCCTCTGTCTCCCAGACTCTGGCTCAGCTATGGTTTCCCTCCCATGACATTGAGGGTGGCTTTGCTCACTGGAAACTCCAGTTTTGAGCTTGCTGTCCCCTCACCTCACACCCACAACAATACGACAGCCTGAGGCTTGCCAGTGGCCCTGCTGACCACTGACAGCCCACCAAAGGTGCTGCTACATTCCCAAGACACAGAGGGATGGATGAGTGATGGCTCACATGGGGGTACACATGGGAGCTATGTACACAATCACCACTCACCACACACACACACACACACACACACACACACGCACACACACGCACACACACATACTCACCGACTCATACAGACACACACTGACACACAGACACACACACATGGGGACAGATATACACTGATTCTCACAGGCGCTCAGACACACAGACACGGGAACAGATCACATACATTGACTCACACAAGCACACAGGATAACTCTCTAACTCCTATGATCACACATAGACCCTGTACATAAAGCTAGAGGACACATGCACAGACATATCACACAGATATACACACTGACACACGTGTACACAGCCCCTCACACAGAGCTAACACAGACATCTGCTCAGACACCACACACACACACACTCACACACGAATGCTAACAAAAACAGCCTTCAAGCGCCTTCCAGAGTGAGGGCCATGTCTGGATCCACACCCCCCTTTGAGGGGGGCTGTTCTGGGTCCCACAGGCTGCAGCCTGATGATAAGCTAGATGTGGGATGTGCAAGCACAACAGAGCCCACCCCTCTCCCCACCACAGATGGCCACCTCTGCATGTGACTGTGGGGATTAAGACTGAAATTGCCTCTGTGTGAGCTCTGTGACAGGTCCCTTGAGGGGTTGTTCCAGCCCCCCGTGGGCAGGCCTAACTCCTCAGGGCACTGAGCCTAGCAGTCAGGCCTAGTGTGGGCTCAGCATGGATTTCCCACACACTCGAGTTCACAACCCCAAAGATGACTCTTACGTTGTTAGAGAAGTCTGTCACCACATCCTTTGCTTCCTCCCTCACCCCTACACTCCATCTTCCTTACTGTCCCTCCTCAAGTGCTTTTTCCATGGTGACCTGGAGCTTTCAGGCAAGTTTCTACACAGCTGTCAGATCTCAGCCTCCCCTGAAACACTGGCCTGAGGGGGCCCTGCACCCTAGGTGACAGCCCAAACTCTAGGACACAGCAGAGCTGGAGCAACTGCTCTTCAGCACTGTCTGTGTCCTGTGAGAGGGACCTTCTACTCCAATCATCACAATGAATGCCAAGAGCTTGGGACCCCAGAGACCAGGTCACCTGCTGCATCCAGAGGTCACAGTGCCAAATGAGTTGGCAAGAACCTGCAGAGGCAGCTGGGGCTGGTGGCTGAGAAGTGACTCAGGAGACATAGCCTGGGGTTCTGAAGACATTCTGTCCAACGGCTCACCCGAGACATTTTCAGGACAGAAACACTAGGCTCAGAGACATTCTCTCTCACTACAGTGTTGCATTGTGGTTGCGAGCCAGAGTCTGTTGTGTGCGAGGCAAGCACTTCCATTGAGCTACACTCTCTGCAGAAGACATCTTTTCCCAATTTACAACCACTGGTAGGTGGCAGAGCCAGGGGTGAGTGCAGGTGGGAGACCCTGAACACCACCTTAAGCAGGTTTGCACCAAGCCCCTCCTAAGCCCAAGGCGGGAGGAGCCACGGAGCTAAGAGTTTGTTTTGTATGGTCAGATGTCCGGTGCTCCCACCCACCTGCCTCTCTTGCTGTGGAATGGGCAGGTGGAGCTGGTGCCCAGGTCTCTCATGGCCAGCCCAGCTCAGTCCAGCCTGGAACAATAGCTGTATGAGCCATCCACTGGAAGAGCATCTGAGCACGGTCCAGCAGGGGCTACACCTACACCACTACTTCTGGAGCGCAGAATGAGCCCCAGGCAGTCACAGAGCCTAGGACTGGCTCCCTCAGGACCTTCTTCTGGCTTGGACACTTTTCCAGAGCTGGAATTCTGTCTTCAGGATACCCACTATTTGCATCATCAGGCAGAACCATTATAGTCAACCCAGAGGCACACAGGCACAGGCACACACACACACACACACACCCCGCTTCCCTGACTGGGCTCAGCATCTCAGGGGCAGCCAACAGGCCAGACAAAGGGCTGTCTGCAAATTGAGGTCAGGACCAGCCTGGGAGACAGGCCTGCTGTGAGGGCGATAATTGAGCCCACTCTAAGGTGTTAGGGTTGGGGGAGCATTAATTGGAGAAAGACTGGGAAGAAAGGAGCGGGTGGCTACAGGGGTGGGGGTGGGGAGAGGGGAGGAGGCTGCAGCTGGGAATGCAGTGAACAAAGGGTTAACCAAGGAGCCTGGATACCAGATCAATTCTGAGAGTGACAGGCGAGACATGGTCCGCCCAGACAGTCCAGACACTGCTGATAGTCTCTCTCTGGTTGGGTCCCAGGTCAGACCGTGAAGTCTGGACCCCTGCCCTCAGGTCCATCAGAGAAGGAGTAGCCCAGAGGCCTTGGAGAGCACCGGAAGGGCGTACACCGGCTGACCGAGGCTAGACCAGTCCTCAGGACCTCAGAGGGAGCCCTCTGTCCACATCTCCCCTCCCCTCCCCCACAGCACTCGAATCCTGCTAATACATAACTCCAGCCTGACCCCACAATCTCTCCTCTTCCACACTGTTACCTCAAGAACCCTCAGCCATCCTCCCTTAAAGACTACCCTACACCACTGTGGGACCACACAGGACCCAGGACCCAGACGGCCATGCCAATTATGGAGGTTTTAGGGAGCGAGTGATTACTCCAGTACCGACCCTGGCCACTGCCTGCCTGTAGACTCTAACAGTCCTGACCTCCCACAGGCTCTGACTATCCCATGTCTAACCTCCTTCTGCTACCACAGACCCTGTTCTCCTGGTCCTTCCATCTTTGCCGGGATGCTCTACCCACTAAGCCCATAACCACAGCCTCCTTCCTGGAAAGCCAAATGAGCCACACCCAACTCCACCTCTGCCCTGCTGGTCATCAGGTCTGGAAGATCCCTTCCCATCTCTGAGCCTCAGTTTCCCCTTTGAACATTCGGGTAGCAGTTCTTCCATTGGGGTCCTATGAGGTGTCAGACAGCTATGACAAAGAGTTTGTCCCACTTCAGGGGTCTCCAGCCCTCCATCCCCCCCCAAAGCTGCCCACTTAGGGCTGGAGCCCCGAGAAGCAGGCCTCATGGTTAGCAGAGCACTACGCTGGCCTAGCCTGGCCTCCAACTTGCCTGTAAGTCTCACCTCCTGTCTCTTGCCCCTCCAGGGGAAGCTCCTATGAACACAAACCCCTAGAACTGAGCTGAGCACATGCGTGATTTGTCTTTGCTTAGGAGAGAAGTAGCTTTAGCAAACATGTTTATTCGTGTCTATTTAACTTGCTGTCGGGAAACAAGGTCCCGGTCTGGTATGCCCCTTTGCTGGTGATGGGAGAGCCATTTAGTCGTGAATTCTGTTCCTTGGATTCTCCCACCTGCTGGTAAGGTTGGGGTGGTCTTATGAGGCTCCCACTCCATAGCCCTTCTCCAGGAGGCCAACCTCAGCTATGTCACAGAGGGTGGCTGCTGTCCCCTACAACAGGGACCAGACTCAACCTGAGGCTCTGGAGCTGGATTCAAGCCCAGGGCTCCATTAGCTGAAGTGACAATGACAGTTAGAAGTGGGAGTGGATATCAGAGGCCCTCTGGGGCAGCACTTGGGCAGCCCTTCACAGTGACAGAACTTTCGGGGGCTGGAGGCAGAAGTGGGAAAAGAAAGAGACCCCCCCTTCCCCAGGCATGCCATGGGGCCAGCTCAGGTCAAGTCGCAGCTCCATAGATCTGCAGGGAACCAACGCTTCGCCCATCTGACTTCCTGCCTTTGAGTCAAGTCACCCGCGATGCCTGTGCACCTGTGCTAAGGCTCTACCTGCCTTCAGGGTGCACCTAAACTTGGAACCAGACCTTTAAAGAGCGATCATGGTAAACCAGAGAAGCTAGGGTGGACCCCTGGTTTCCCTGCAAGAGGATTTAGGACACACATATGCAGGGGGTGGCCCTAGGAGGGCAGAGGAAGCAAGAGAAGCCTCAGAAGGGGGCGGGGGGCAGCCATGCCTTGGCCTCAGACATCAAGTCCCAGGACTGTGAGAAAGGAAACCATCACGTGTGTACATGGTCTGTAGGGCCTCACATGTGACTGAGCTATGCCCCCTTGCCCAGGGGGCACCGAGGAGCCTGGCACAGGTTTCCCATCCAACTCATAAGAGGAACATAGATCTGCCGTAGACACTGGTCCCCAAAGGGCCCCAGTCTCCTGGGTCATCTGAGAGCTGACAGCAAAGGAGGGTGCAAAGCCTTCTCAACTGGTGTCTCCAAGAGTCCCCAGGCCCCCACCAGAATAATACCTTGTTCCATTTTCTTCCAGCATGCCTGCCACAGATACTGCTGGTTCCACTTGCTAAGTAGATAGAGCATGTCCAAGGACGATGCTAATGGACCCTCCTCACTGCCAGAGAACTGGGGAATGCGAGCTCCCAGGTATCAACTCCCCCTGAACCACTACCCCTAACTTCATGCCCCTGGAAGGGCCTGACTGCTTCCTGCTTGCACCACAGGCTTAACCAGCTTGGAGCCTGAGCCTTGAGGTCCTCTATACCCTGCTTGGGAAGCAGGTCCCTCAGAGCCAGCCTCAGGCCCTCGGGGGGGGGGGGGGGCTGCATCCAGTGCCTGTCTGATCATTAGATTTTAATGATGGCCAAATTTCACAGCAGGTCACTGAGCTCCCAGCAATACCGACCTAAGAAGCAAGAATGTGGCTATCGATTCTCCCAGCCTCAACCTGCCTCATGCTGTCTCGGTCCCTTGAAGGCTTTTAAGAGGGGTAGAGCTTCCACAAAAGAATGGAATACATTTGCAAATCAGGCGCCTGTGATTTATTCTCCCTCCCCACTCTGAGCTGCTGCTTGACAGGGAAAACCTCCTCTCCATGCAGCTGGGAGCCCAAGTGACCCCCCCCACACACACACACACCTCCTACTTTGCCCTGCCCAACCCTGGGTTTGGTTTGCCCCAACTCTGAGAACCCTGTTTCCTCTCCCATACTACTGTGGTATGGTAGAAAAAGCCAGTAAGCACCTTTCCCTACTTCTTTTTTTTGGGGGGGAGGGCAAGCCCCTTGCCACTGCCACCCCAATCTACCATCCCTCAGGCTCCCACAGAGCACTCCCCCACAGTTCTTTTCTCTCCAGCCATTTTCTCCCACCTCCATCACTGCACATAGGGCTGGGAATCAGGGGTGCAGTAAGGATTAGGGTCTCTCGTCCCCTAGGCACACAGCCCCAGGGCCAGAGATACAGGTAGTGGCCACATCTAGGTCCCAATTAAGGATGGGATCTTGCCAATGGCCTGAAGCCCTACTGGGCTGCACAGCCCCAGTCCACAGTTCCCAGAGTCCCAGAACAGATCCACCCTCAGACATCTGCCCATTTCTGGAACATTCACAATCAAGCGCATACTCATGTGTGCCAGTCTAGCGGGCATATAGACCCCTATACGAACATGAACAGCCACAGATCTCTATAGGGGTCTACCTAGAGCCACCACGTCACCTTGTACACTGTCATGTGCTAGAGTCCCTTCCTTGCGACTGCCCCTGAGCCCCAACCAGGGACAAACTCAGGAAGGCGGTCTTTATCACAA
The DNA here is from genome assembly GCF_900095145.1 of Mus pahari. Lineage (NCBI taxonomy): Eukaryota > Metazoa > Chordata > Mammalia > Rodentia > Muridae > Mus > Mus pahari. The sequence goes on along the minus strand of NC_034596.1, from coordinate 106,266,621 downwards.
GTACCCCTCACTCACTGAGGCAGCACACCCAAAGAAGAGAAGAAAAGATGGCTCCACCATTCTACCTGTCCCCTCTGCATAGCTGGAGCTACCTCTGAGCCCATGATGGCCATTCTCAGAGCCGTCTCTGCAATCAGCTGTGATTGTTACTGCCACCCATGCAGTTGCTATGTCTAGGATGACTCTGCCTGGCAATCCAGACTAGGGAAGATCATGTATGGGTGGCTATGCGCATTCTTCATCCATAGCCATGGTCAGCCAAGGGAAGGAGGGGACCCAGGGAAGTAAAGCAGGAAATCTACTGCCCGATTGTCCTGGGCTCCCCTGGGGCTGGTCTCCCTGGAAAATGCCCCTCACTTACCTAGGGCTACGACCAGGACACTGCCCCCATGACAGTGTTTCTACACACACACACACACACACACACACACACACACACACCTCAGACCCCTGATGTGTCCTCTCTGCCTCATGTGACCACAGAGAGGACCATACCAAGTCACATCCCTGTGACCTGGAAGGTATCATCAATCACCAGGGACTCGGTTCTCAGTGACCTCTGCTTTGGACTGAATGGAAGGCCAGTGCACCGGGCTAATGGGAACCCCACACTCTCCTCACTCCCTCAAAGTGGTAATCATACCAAGTCATCGGAGAGGACCTGGAGAAGGCTGGAGCTGGCAGCTCAAGCACCGCCCCCTCCCCAAGTCCTACAGTGTCTGCTGTTTCCAGATCCCACAGAGCTGACCCTCCTCCTCCCAGCTGCTCTCCTGACCCCACTCCCACCCCTTCTCTCACCTGCCGTGGCCTTGGAGAAGCTGAAGGGCATATAGTCAGGGAACCACATCACTGGGGGGGACACACATGTTTCTGGCCCAAGCGAGAATCCAGGGGCAGGGGAGAGGACTAATTATGGCCCAAGGATAAAAACGGCAGCCAAGCAGCTGTGCAGGGTGGAAGGAATGCAGCCCTTAGAGAGACATTTTCCAATTCCTGGGCTGCCGAGAATGCATTCTTTGACATTTATGAGGCCCGGGCTCCCCATAAACCTAGATTCCAAAGAGGCTGACAGCTGGCCAGATCCCTGGAATCCCGGACTGGGGGACTGTCCTTTACGATGGGCACAGCTGCATCTGCAGAGCCCGGAGGAGCCTCGGAACTTAGAGGCAGCCCTGTCCTCACTCGGCTCCCCTCAGCAGCTGTAGAAAGCCGGGCTCGGTTCCTTTGACAGCTGGAGTTTGGAGGTTCAGAGGGGCTGAGCAACTTTTCATAGCTGTGAGCCAGAGTGACTGGCTGGTGTCTATGACCACACTGTGCCCACTTGGTTCATAGAACCGGCTATTAGGTATATACAAAAATAAGGCTGAGGGCAACTTCCCCACCACTGGGAGCAGCATGCTTGGAGACGCCTCCCCTTTTCACTCCTATGCCATCGGCTTGCTGCTATGGGTGCTGTGTACTCAGCAGCCGGAAATAGAACATGTTTGTACAATTATGCAGGATGCTGGGCCAGGAGACCACCGGAGACAGCCACCAAAGATAGACCCAGAGCTCCGGTCGGCTTTAAAGCACTAAGGAACGAGTCTCAAGGGAGCCAGAGCCTACAGACAAGCCTGACACCCATGGCTCCTGTGCCTGGCCAACCACTGTCCTATTGATCAGACCGTGTGCCTGGCAGGTGAGGCCTGGCGATGCCGCATGGCTGGAGCCAGCTCACAGGTCCCAGGAGCTGCTGGTGGCATCTCTCCAGCGCTGGGCTCTGGAGCTTGACCGTTTGCCCAGTGGATAGACCCTCATTCTATGTCAGAAGCAAGTCTTTGTACCAACAACAGCAGACGGCATGGAAACTTCCTGGTTTGAACTTTGCTTGTTCATGTTCTACGTGGGGACACCCTGGATCAGGGCCCCAGGTGCCCAGAAAAAAAGCAATTGAACACGAGTTCTAGGAAGAAATGCTGTGTATGGGTTGGATGCAGTGTCCCCTCAAGAACTCATAAACTGAGGGTTGATCCTCCAGGTGATATATTTGTGCTCCTAAAAACTTAAGACGACCTCACCAAAAGAAATAGGTCAGAGGAGGTGGCTCTCCCATCCTGCTGCTTCCTGTCTCCATGAGATGAGCACTTCCTTCACCACCATGATGTTCTGCTGGCCTGGGCTTAGCCCTCCAGCCAGAGCTGAAACAGATAATCCCTCCCTTTAAGCTGTTTTTCTTGGCACTGCACGTGGTCACACTGACACACAGGTCACCAAGGCAGATGTTGTCACCCTAAAGCTCAGATTATTCTCGCAAGTACTTTGTCAAATACAGTGTAGGGTGTGGACAGATAATCACACACAGAGAAAGCAAATTCTTTAATGGAAATCCAGGAAAGAGGAAGGAGGCAGAGGACAGGACGAGGAGGAAGAAAGAAAGGAAGGGAAGGAAGAAGGGAGGGAGGGAG
>NC_034596.1:106242608-106264028 GCF_900095145.1 Mus pahari | reverse complement strand
GGAAGGAAGGAAGGAAGGAAGGAAGGAAGGAAGGAAGGATAATATAAACAGATATACAAAGACATAAGATTTAGGGAATTCCAGTAGATGAGATATATAATCATGATACTCACTAAATTTAAAGGATAAAACATTCAAAAGTATATGCAGGAGACTGAAAAACTATAAAATGTGCCAAAGAAGATTTGAAAATGAATCAAGCAGAGATGTGTGAAGTTGGAGCTAGAGGTGCAGCCCAGTGGGAAGAGCACTCACCTATCAAGCATGAAGTCCCAGGTTTCCATCCCTAACATCGCATGGGCAAGGTATGGTGGTGCACAACTGTGATCCCAGGACTCAGAGGTGGAAACAGGATGATCATGGCAAGGTCAAGGCCAGCCTGGGCTACATAGTGATTTCAAGGCCAGCCTTGGCTACGTAGTGATTTCAAGGCCAGCCTGGGCTACATAGTGATTTCAAGGCCAGCCTGGGCTACATAGTGATTTCAAGGCCAGCCTGGGCTACTTTATGAGACCCTATCTAGGCCATGCCCCATCATGTGGTCACATATTAGAAGACAGGATTTTGGGAGGATGCTATTTCTCCCCAGGTTGCTTCAGTTTGAGACACTTCCAGCAAGAATCCCACTGGGGCTTGTTTCTATGTCAACAGGAAGCTGAATAAACTAACCCTCAAATATCCAAGGAACTACACAGGGCCTCAGGTCCCAGCATCACACAGACGAACAGTGGGAAACCCTGCAGACTGAGACCTCACTTTAAAGCCATTTGGAGGGTGATACTGACACGAGGACAGTCGGAGGACTAACATAGTAGGGCCACACAAAGACTTGGGCATTGTAGCCCCTCCCTCTGTGACTGTGGCACCTGGGGCACACACCACCCTTTCAACCATAACCACTGGCTAGGCATGGGTAGCAGGCTCAGCTCACACCTCCACCCACGATAGCTCCAAGGTGCTTGAAGATCAGAGCAGGCCTGGGTCTCATGACCCTGGTGGGGGGTGGGTCTTTTAAATAAGTCACTAAAAAGGAAAAGGTTAATGAATTCAGCAGCATTCATGTAAGAGAGTTCTGTTCCCAGGAAGTCTCCATAATGAATGTAAAAAAGGCATGCCATACAGTGGCCAAAGGCACAGCCAGCAAACCCTGGGATCAAGGAAGCACGCACGCAGCGAAGTCAGTAAGGAAAACAGGGGCAGCACAGAGCACAGTCCAGCAGGAGAGCAGTCCAGCTGGACAGAGCATCTCCAGCAGGAGCTGGGGAGATGGCTGGGGGTGGGGCAGGGGTTAAAAGTGCTCACTGTTCTTACAGAGGACCCAGCTTTGGTTCCCAGTGTCCTCCCTCATCGTGGCTCACCGGTTCCTGTAACTCTAGTTCCAGGGGAATCCAAAATCTTCCTCTGGCCTCTGCAGGCTCCTGCATACACGTGATACATATAAGTTCACACAGGCATGTGCACACACATTTAAATAATAATAATAATAATAATAATAATAATAATAATAATAATAATAATAATAAAATGGTTCCAACCAATTGTGGTGTACCTTGTCTTGGCAAATTGCTACCTGCTCTTTGAGCTCTCTAAAAAGCTTGTTCTGGAAGTAGATTTGGCACCCTCATTTCAGACCTAAGTAAGTTTCTTATTCCTTCAAGGCCTCTTCTCCTGGCACGGACTTCCCCGCCTAAGTCTGTGTCAGGGAGGAAAGGACACAGAACTGCTCAAGAGAAAAAGCATCGTGCCTCTGAGACAGCTAAAAGATGACCCATCTGCAACAGGGGTTACTACTGTTTGCCCTGTGGAGTAAAACTGTCTGGGGTGAGAAGGAAATGCCAGAAACTCAGGCGCGGTGCAGAGACGGCTCTACCACCCAGAATGCTGTTTTCTTGGTCAGGTCCTGCTGGATTTTGTGAGTGCCAGATTTAATGTGTTTTGCTATCTGTCAGCTACTTCTCTCTGTGTTCCTTTACTTTTGCTGGTTATGTATGTAATAAACATGAGTCGGTCAAACCTCAAAGCATGGCTATAGGAGATCGTTCCCCAGACACCACCACGGAGCTAGTGCAGGCATCAGACATACAATGTATCCAACCTCTCCCCAAGCCAAGGGAACGCACAAGACACCTACAATGGCCTCCTCCTATGGGTCCATCGAATTGACAAAAGGCCTGGATTCTGATGCATCGGGAAGATGCACCTAGGCTGAAATGGGGAGCTCACCAGGGAAAACCACTCAGACACTGCAGAGCCCAACCAGCAGGGACCACATCCAAGTGTTTGGAGACCTTGGTGTGTCCCTGAATGTCCAGAACACAGGGTTTTTAAAAGCAGAAACTTCACCCTGGCATCTCTCCCTGCAGCTGCAGGGGGCAGGGCTTTGCAGGGGGCAGGGCTTTGCAGAAGTAAACACGTAGTAGGAAATCAGAACTGGCTTCTGCAAGTCACCCTCTGGCCTCCACATGGGCACAATGGCATAAATTAATTAAGTTTTAATTCATTAATTAATTTCTAAAACCGAAGAACAAACAAGGTGGATCACAGCATCTTTTAGGACATCCTGTGTGATACGGGGTGCATTTGTCAAACCCATAGACTGCAACAGGCAAAGAGTTGAGCCCTTTGTGAGCCACAGGCTATAGCCAGCAACTCCATCTGACAGCAGGTCCGCAGACACGCAGGAGCTCGGTGCTTCTTCCTCGTCTCTCCTGTAAACGTTACTGGGGCCACTCAAAACACAGTCCAGGGAGAACAAAACCACACCCCTGCCATGGTTTTGATGTGCTTGGCCCAGGGAGTAGCACTATTAGAAGACGCGGCCTTGTTGGGGTAGTTGTGTCACTGAACCTGTAAGCCAGCCCCAATTAAATGTTGTCCTTATAAGAGTCACCTTGGTCATGGTGTCTGTTCATAACAGTAAAACCCTAAGACAAACCCCCACCCCCCAAACAGCCACTAGACTGGCATTATCTAGACGGAGTAAAGCCACATACGCCTAGTGGTCAAGCAACTGGGCTCCTAAGAAGGATCCTTGGAAGCTGTGACACAGGTTCACCTGTGACCCGTCATGAGTGTGTTCAGAGAAGGCCTGGTGACACCAGCCAGTCACACTAGACTGGAGAATGTCCCATCCTCATCGGCTGTGGAAGGGACAGATAAACTGTGCCGTGTTTGCCTAATGTAGCGCACTGCAGCCATGCAAGCCCACAGACTATCACCAGAGATCACAGGTAACCCAAGTGTCACCCAAGCCTGTGGACTGGAAGATGCAGCTAAGAAGGCCCGATGAGCATCGTGACCAAAAGTCAACAAAAGAAACAAGAAGCGTGAGTGTAAGCAGCTTAATTCCATCAGGGACAATATGCATGCTTTTAGGACTGTTCAAAGCCAGGGCTAGGGTGCGGTGGAGGGGGTAGGAGGCTGCATGACAGACGATGACAGGAAGAGAGAGGAGTCAGCCAGAAGTGACTAGGACTGTAGTGGCATAGTGGTCCGTCTTGAGTCTCACCTTGACTGGGTATAGAATCACCCAGAAGACATGCCTGCAGGTGTGTGTGTCTGTAGCAGCCTCTCTGCCAAGAATTAACTACGGGGTTACCCTGCCCTCCAAGTGGATGGTGCTTTCCGACAGATTAGGGACAAAAAGGTCTGAGGAAAGAGCAACATACACGTGCCGTGCCTGTGTTCGCATCTTCTTCCTGTTTGATTGCATCTAATGCTGCTGCTGCTGCTACTGTCTTCCTCTAACATCTTGGGCCTTCAACTGTGAGCTGACTCTCCAGAGATCTCCAGGCCTTCAGCACTGGATCAGGACTGCCAAGGCTCCAGGCTTTGTACACCGTGCAGCTACTAAGTTCTCAACCCTTCCCACAAGTCCACTGCTGTGCTCCCTAGCCCCTGGTGTGTGAGCTGGTCTAATAAATCCACTCTAACAGTATAGACATGCGTTCTACTACTTCTGTTCCTCTTGAAAACCATTGTCTAATGTAAGTGATTCGAGCGCCGGCCTCATAGATGCGGGCTTTATCACTCCCGGGCATAGTGCACATTTATGATTTAGACGCAATTCCTCACGTGTATTGTATCTTACAAAAAATAAGCAGTACAAATGGGGAAAATGGACTTTGTTCTATTATTTGGTTTATCCTGCTTAGAGTGGAGTGTGTCTCAAAGTACTGGAAGCCCCTGCGTCCTAGCGTTCCCCACTCCCACCTCAGCTTTGCAGAGCTTTGCATGGGCCCGGAACCCCTTCCTTGCAGGGGCTTGGGGCTGGAACCCTGAGTAAGGATGCTGAGGGAGTGGAGAAAGGACAGGCACTGAAGAAACAACAGTCATGTGGACACAGAGAAGCTGCGACCTGGTGGTCTAGGATCTCTGATGTTAAAAAGCCACAGCACAGGGCATTTATTTTTACGGCAGTAGAGCAGGGCTGAGTGATTCTTACACAGAGACGAACAAGGGGGCGGGGTTATTACACACAGCAGAACAAGGAGACAGGCTTAGCTCATCTCAGTGGGTGCAGTCTCTGGAGGAGGAAAGCCTTCAGGCAGTAAACATGGCAGTGGGTGGAGATACCTGTGGGGACATTTTCTGCTCACTGTCAGCATTTGCACTGGAAACTGAGGGAGGCTTTGCCATCCCTCTGAGCCTCACCAGGGCAAGGATTTGGCACTCTAGTGGGGCTGTAGCATTGGTCCTTGACATGCTGTGACAATGTCATACATCCCCTACACACCCACACTCACACCCTGGCTGCCACTCAGAAACAGCTACAGGTGTCCAAGGTCAGCACAACCAACGTCATGTGTCACAGATTTTCTGCAGCTTTGTTTCTATTGGAGGGGCCCCTCCGCACACCCCAGCAGCTCATGGATGGGGTAGACGTTGGGGTGGGCTAACTCAAAGCCCTGGATCTGGGACTGGGTGGTAGCTGAGTTGGTCAGCCTGCCACCTCTCCTGCACCCACATCACCAGGACCAGCTCTGCCATGCTGTCCGGTGAGAGGCATGCTCTCACCAGGTGAGAGGTAGGGCCAGCTATCTCATACCCACAGGCCTCTGGGTCCAGAGGGATCCCATTTTACAGAAGAAGAGAGTTCCTGACGGACTTGGTAACTCCACGGAGCTCCTTCAGCAAACAGCAGGCCTCAGGACACTATCAAGGCCCAGAGTTCTAGAGAGACGGTCACTCCCTCCCCCACTACTTGAAGCCTTCCTGTCTTCTGTGTTGTACAGCATCTTACCTCCCATACAGGAGGCCAGAGCTCCCAAATGCTGGTCAAGCCTGTTGGTTCTGACCTGGTGGCCTTGGCCACAAAGTCCCTGTCCAAGCTTTCTGCCTTGTATAGTCCCCAACCCCCAGAGAGACAGACAGACAGACAGACAGACAGACAGACAGAGACACACAGAGAGAGACAGAGACAGACACAGACACACACAGAGACATGGATACAGACACATACAGAGACCCACACACGGACACAGACACAGACACACACAGAGACATGGACACAGACACATACAGAGACCCACACACGGACACAGACACAGACACACACAGAGACATGGACACAGACCCACACAGAGACCCACACATGGACACAGACACGGACACACACACACAGACACGGACTCAGACACAAACACTGAGACACACAGACACACACAAATGTGGAAGACACACACACATGTCTGGAAGCTGCAGACTTGGTATGGAGGACCAAGGTAAGAGCTGGAGACCAGTCCTCCGATCATGTCCCATCTTGGATGGCTTCAAGCACTGAAGTGGTTAAAGCCTCCCAGCCCATCTGATCAATTCATTATCATTTCTAATACAGATCAATACTCACTAGCACCCATCTGACAAAGCCTACAGCCTTCAGACCCAAAACATGAAAGACTTCCTAAGCTGCTACCAGCCCCTCCCCACGCCTCATCCCATCATGTTCCTGATCGCTGCCCTGGAAGGATACAGATCGATGCCTGGCATTGATCACCTTTCCTCAGGCAGCCACAGACATGTGCCCTCCCCTCCCCCACAGCCCCCCCCCGGCTAACTGAATCTCTGTCTCCCATGTAAATGGGGGCCTCTTAAAAAGCCTTGATTGCTCTTCTACCCCAAGGTCCACTGCCTAGAGACACTACCCCCGACACGTGCTGTGCGCGCCAGCTTTGTCTTCAGTAATAAACAGGATTTGTCTTCCAGTTCAGCCTTATGTCTAATTTATCAGGCCAGGTGCAGCTAATCTGCTTTCTGGTTGCTGGCCAGGCTTGGGGGCCCGAGGTGAGTGTGAGACCTCGGCTGTCAGGCGTCCCCGCTTCTCTGCACAACCATACAAAGGACAGGACGGAGAGAGGAAAAGATGGAGGGGTGGGGAGAGAGAAGAGGGGACAGAAGGGAAGGAAGAAGGAAGGGAGGAAAGGTAAATTGAGGAGATGAGAGGAGAGGAGGGGAGGGGTGGGGAAAGGAAGGAGAGAAGAGCAAAAGGAAGGAACAGGGAAGAAAAGGAAGTGGGAAGGAAACGGGTATGGCTCGTCACTGGCTGGTCCTCTTCAAACGGAGCCAGCACAAGCTGCCATGTGGTGACCCCAGGGAGATCACTCTATCCAGTCTCTGCCATCCTGGTCATTTCTCACTGGGAACCCTGACCTCACGAAGCTACCGTGAATACTCAAGGAAAGCAGAGACAAAGGTCTGATACTGAGACCCACACATGAGAGGTACTCGATCAAGGTCATCTCCGGCGCCTACCTTTAACAACATCACTTACTGGTCATGCTATGACGGTTGTCACTACCTTACGACATTGTCCCCAGTCATGCAGAAGATGTAGGGCATGGTCAGTAGGATGTATTCACCTGACTGTCCCCTAAAGATACTCCCAGGACACCAGGTGTCAACGTTCCTTTTCAGGTGCCAGAGCTGCCACATGGAATCTGATGCCAGCACGTGTGTCGTCCCCAGGGGTGCTGCACACATCTCAGTAAATACTCCTGGGCAGGCAGCAGCTAAAGCCAATCAAACACTGTAAATACTATGTGTCCAGGGCTGCAAGTATGCTACATGTTCTAAGTAAATAACAGGCCAGCTGGAAACTCCCTCAGACAGCTTCCTGACCCTGGGCTGGTCCTTCTCCGAGCTAAATGACAGCTAGGTTCTCTGGAGAGAGGGTGCACAGCAGGATGTGCAACTGCCTGTCTGGAACTGGCATCACTGAGGGCAGGCCTTCCCCTAAGTAGACCAAAGAGGAATGGGGTGGGTAGGGGGTCCCTGTCTTTTCAACATGCCTGGTATTCTCTCAGGTTTGGCCATTTTCGGGGCATTAAATGCCCCAGGTGCGCACACACAGAAGCCAGTCAGTGGAGCACAGCAAGACCAGTGGGAATTAAGTTTACCCAGCCAGCCTGTTTACTCCTCTACAAGGGAGACGTGATAGCACCTATCTGGAGGGAGTGGGTTCAAGTGCCTGCCCCAGGATTACACACTGGAAGTGTCACGTGAGCTCCCATGACCGGCTACCTCCAGTCAGCCTGTCTGCACACACCGCCATCACAACAATATAAGAAGGACCCTGTGCCACCCGTGCAGCTGTCTGTGGCACCACACTGCTTCTGCACTGAAGTCCCAGGCACCTTATAGCCTGTGCGAGCCAAGTTATGTCAACTTGACACAGGCTAGAGTTATTTGGGAAGAAAGAGCATCAGTTGAGAAAACGCCCCCACCAGGTTGGCCTGTGGGCAAGCTGGGAGTGTGTTTTCTTATATTTTTGGTTGTGAGCCTAGCCTTTAATGGCTGAGCCATCTCTCCAGCCCATATGTGTTTTCTTAATTAGCAATTGAAGTGGTAGGACCCAGCCCATCGTGAATTGCTTCACACCCGGACAGTTGGTCCTGCGTTGAATTAGAAGCAGCCATGTTGCCTTGAATGAGAGCCATGGGGAATGAGCTGGTGTTCGGCACTCCTCTGTGGTCTCTGCTTCAGTTCCTGCCTTGAGCTCCTGCCCTCTCTTCTCTCCTGCTACACTTGTTAGCCATGGTGGAATAAACCCCTTCAGTGCCTAAGGTGCTCTTGATCACGGGGTTTCATCACAGCCATAGAAACCCCAACCCCGCACCATGACTGGCTTTCTTCTCATTCTCCTTCCCTAGGAAGTACTGCTGCCTTCCCATGCTAAAAGCCCTTGGAGGATTCTCTCAGGCCCTAACAGAGATATGTGCATGTCCCTTGCTGGAACAAGAGCTAATTTGGTGTCTCCGTTTTTAATATTTTTTTCCTTAAGAGTCCACCCTAAGTCTTACCAACATTAGTGGCTACTACAACTCTCATGCACCTTCATGAGAAGGGTTTCATCCACCTCTCTCCCACCATGAGCCAGCACTCAAGAAACACACAGGAAAGTGGGGTCACACTGGTTCAAGTTCACACCCCAGCTTAAGACCTCTTGGCTAGTCCCAGAGCCAGGTTCTAGACCCCTCTTTTTTCACTGGTCCTCAAGGCTGTCTACTCATGTTACCAGGCGGCCTTCCCACAGTAGACCCTGAAAACGGGCCAAGTCTCCGGAGTGGGTCATAGCAGTGGTCAAGAGAATCCACCGAGATCACCAGTGCTGGATTAATCGCCATGTCACTACACTGGCCACAAGGTGACCTGGTGACTCAACTTCCAGCCTGGAGGACTGCGTGTCTATAGTCACCTCTAGGGTTTGTATGGTATGTCCCTTCTCTGAGGACAGTCTTAGACCATATTCCTCATGTCTAGCCTGTCCTCACCCACATTCTCTACACACACACACAAACTCACACACACAATCATACATACACTCACACACACTCACTCACTCACTACACTCACTCACACATACACACATGCTCACTAATATACACATACACACATACTCACACACTCACATAACACACACATTCACACACTCAAACATACACACACATACACACACTCACTCACACACATATTTATACACTCACACACACTCACATACATACATACATGCATACTCATACACACATACTTACACACACATACACTCACTCACATACTAATACTCACACTCACACAACACTCATACACTCAAACACACACACACACTCATTCACATACATATACTCACACTCACATATGTATACACACTCATATACACACACATACACACACACACACATACACACACACACACACACACACACACACACACACGGAAGGAAAGGGATGGGGGACATCTGGCCTTGAGCCTCTTTCTAATCCCAGACTCCTCAAGCATCACTCTGTGACACTCTCCTGTGGCAGACACACAGCCTCAGTGGGAGGAGCTCTAGGGAAAGAAAGAGGAAAGGTGCATGGAGCAGGCCTGAAAATGCAGACAAGAGGCTGACTAGTAAGATGACAATTACATCCCAGAGGCCCTCCATGGACGGAGGCTGGAGAGGCTAGGCAGGCCACGAGGACTCCTGGACATCACTGCCTAGAGACCCTGGCTAGTAACCCAACAATGAAAGTTCTCCATGTTTAACAGTCATATCGACCTCCGCTCCACCTGCCTAGGCTAAGGAGATATGAGGACAGGGGAGACCCTTCCTGCAGGGAGGGTCCCTAGGCTGGTATCTGCCTTGCCACCTGCCTGCGGCCTCTCCCACTTAGTGGTGTTGGTTTTTCAAAGCCAAAGCCGGTCCCACTGGGCCCAGCCGCTGACCTGGGCAAGTTTAACATGGCAGACAAGATGCAAGAGGGAAGGCCCTGTGCACCCCAGTGTCAGGATGGGCACCCCTCCACCTCAGGGAGCTGCATGAATGAGCACAGTTGGCCTGGCCGTTCACCCTCATCGATGTCACCAAGTCTCCAGGGCAACCATCCCCAGGACGCCCAGCCAGGGAGCGAGCAGAGGAGAAAAACAGCTAGAGCTGGGTGAGCAGTTGTGGGTCAGGGTATGAACAGGGCCTCTGCCCCCCTGCTCACCTTGGCTGCTGAACAAGTGCCTCAGAGCAGCAGTTTGGCTCACCATGAAAAGCTGAGAGTACAGACACATAGCTGCCTAGCGGGCTGCACCAGGTTCATGGCCATAGCCACAGCCAACTCCAGGCCAAAGGGGGCATTGGCTGGGAGAAGCAAGAACCAGCCAGGAAAGAGGAGGTCTCTGTGTCCTGATGACAGAGGCCAGACCTGAGAGGGACAAGAGAAGCTCCTGTTGTATGTGAGACTCCAACTTGGGCCTCTAAGATTCTCTGCACCACACCCTGAGGGCAGCAGAGTGCCATGGCCCAAGCTGGCTCCACCCACAAGGTCTGGACCCCAGAGCGGCACTTCAGGAACCAGGCAACAGCATAGAAGTGTATGCATGCCTCCAGGCTGCAGACTGCCATCCCCTGGCCCATTAAGGGGGAGGGCTAACCACATACTCAGATGTCCTCAGATGGCCTCTGTGAAAGCCATGGTTGGCACAACTTGCCATCTCGGGCAGAATAGAAGGTGTGTAGGTGTGGCCTGGCCTTGCTATGTGGGGACTGACTTAGATGTTCCACTTTGGTGGCATTCCGAGTTCAGCTGTCATGTTAGGCCCTTGCACACAGGCATCCTGCCACCCCCACTTAGCCATCTGAGGTTCTGCCTGCTGTGTCCTGGGTACCCCCAGGGTGAGTATTGAACAGCCGTGACCCTAAAAAAATTCACTGGGTGGAGGTGTGGACACTTCAGAGTGTGGCCCGGGCTGCAAATTGATTATGCAGTTTGGGATTTTGAGAGATGGCTAACCAGCATGCGCTGGTACGACAGACCTCATGTAGAAGCATCTACATGAGCTGCCAAACTGCTGCGGGCCCTTTACCTGCCACCTCTGAGTCAGCTCATCCCACCAAACATCTCTCGAAGTTTCCAGCATGCTGAGCTAGGGACCCAGGAGATATGTGACGGCTAGGGTAGTCCCAGGCTCACAGAGAGTCCCCCAGAGCATGGGACCAGCATACTCTGTAAACCCCTCAGAAGCTCCGATTATGAAGCAAGAGGGTGAGGCTTCTGCTTCTCACCCAGAGCTGGGCATGAGCAGCGGACATGGAGCAGACACCCCCAGCCTGTGTAATCACACCACTAGAGAGAGGCAGCAGCTACAGCGCTTCATCAAGGCTGTTGAGCTGTGCCCATATGAAGGCACGGCCGGGAGAACAGGTCTTTGACCTGCGGCGTGCCGGTGCAATCCGGAGGATCTTTTTCCAATTACCCAAACATGGGAACCTGGTTTTCCATGTCAGAGAACAAATATTTCATCATTTTTATCTTTCCTGTCAAGCTCAGAGGAGCTGCTTGCTGCAGTCTCTTGAGGGGCTCTGTGTAAAGTGATCAGGGCTGGGCTCGGCTGCCGGCAGACCATGAGCTTCAAGGGTAGGAGACTGTCTGGCTCGTGGCCCAAGAAGACAGGTTACCAACTGGCCTTGCCCAAGTCCAAAGGATTTATATGCTGCCCTGGTAGCCATTACCCAAGGGCTTTCCATACCTGACCCTGGTACGTGGCCCTCGGCTGGGGCCTCACGAACAGCCTCCTCATAAGCAGAAGGGAAGCTCTCCTCTTTACCTGCTACCCCGAGGTCCAGCCGCTGGGATGCTTCCAATGCCCACCCTCCCTGCCTGCCAAGCTGCTCCTGGTACCCCTGGGTGCTTCAACCCACCTGTAATCTCTCTGTGTGTCCTGCTCCCACCGATGGCTAGACCCTAAACTCCACCTGTGGCTGATGCCAGTTCTCACTGGTTTCAGCTCCGTGTGCCCCCCAGAGCCTGGCACTCCACTGTGGCTGAGAACACAGGAGACTCTGAACAGAAATGGGAACTTCAAGGACCCAGGGCCCTCATCTGTCAGACAAGGAGCTTTGAATGACCTGCTGTGTGGCCCAGAGGCTGACACCCTCGAGCAGGTGCGCTCTGTCCAGCTCCAGTGTTGCCCAGTCTACGGAGCGGGAGCTTGGGAAAGGTAAGGAAGGGTGCCCTCGGGGTCCTGCACATCTCGATGGAAGGCAAGAGGGAGTCTGCCTCAGGGAGGACCTGGTAGGTGCCTTGTATCCTAGGCCACATCTCCAGGGTGCAGGGTGGGCATCAGAGTTGTGTCATATCTTGTGGAGAGAGGTGTTTGGGAAATCTGACTTTTGCCAAGATGTAGCTGCCTCAGTTACAAATACAGATAAGAGCATCTAGCACAAGAGCATGAAGTGACCCACTGTGTCGCAGGACCCGCAAGGAGAACCAGAGAAGGGGACCCAACTCCAGGATTTTTGCCAGCTCCCTCTCTGGGCCCCTACCTGGCCATCCTGGGGAGCACACAGATCCCAGTGGGTAAAGAGCACCCCAGCTCTCTCCACCATGCTGAACTTACCAAAGATAGAAGTAGAGAGAATAGATCAAGCCACCTGTGAATGCTCTGGCCAGTCCAAGTTAATGAGCGTGAAATGGAGTCCCTTGTAGGGTTTCCCTGTGTCCCCAGAAGGTCTTGGGGCGGTCCCATCTATGTGAGTGAGCCAGGTCTGGGTGCCAACATCCAGAGAAGTAAGTTCAGGCCTCTGGCCCTGAAACAAGCACTTTGGACTGAATCAACAGAATGTCAGGCTTCTGTCCTGTAGACTAATGAAGAATCCCCAAGCCAGGGAACATCTGTATATCAGAGAAAGAACTGTCAAGTTTAACAACGCCTGCTCCACAATCAGCTGTGGCCCCTTCCATAGGCTCCTGTTGCGGCCAGCATGTCTGGGCCTCCTGAAGGCACTGAGTTATTTATGGACTAGGAATCCAGACCAGAGACACAGAGCAGCCGCAGATTGACCCTCCTGCCTGCCTGCCTCCTATTTATCCAGGATGAGGTGAGAAACTGACATTGTATATTCATCCCAGGCCCCCAGAACCTGTCACTACACCCTTATTTACCGACAGACCCTGTCACCAGACGGAGCTGCCTCACTGCCAGAGACACAGTTTAATGCATGCAGATAGCGATGAACTTCCAAAAGCTGGTGTTCCGAGGGGGCGGGGAGCCACGTGTGCTATTGTACTGGGGAGGGCCCTCCTTCCTTGTAACCTGTAAAGAGACATCATGCACGGCTCTGGCATGACTATGGTTTCTGAGCAGCTGCTGGACTTAATTAAATGCCCTTCCCTGGGTCTCTCTTGGAGACCACGAGCCGCGTACAACCCCCATCCACCTGCAAAGCGGCCCCTGGATGCGCCTGCTCCCACCCGACCCTAGCCCTGCCTCTGTCTGGAAGCCACCCAGACATCCACAGGCTGCTAATTGCATGGTGGGTTTCCAGGGCCTTCCCACATCATTAGGATTCATCACCATACTCCCCTGGCTCCGGCCACAGCTGCCCAGCCAATCACGGGCCACCTTGACCTCAGGAAGGAGGTGACTTGTGATGTGAGCTCCTGCTGAGACCTCTGTTCCATCATTGTCACAAGAGAAGGGGCTCCAGAAGGACTTGCCACCAAAAGCATCCTGAAGCCTGTCATCAAATATTGATAAAAGGCAGAGGAGAGAGGACTATGTAAATGACTTATCAATGGCCAGGCCTGGCTCTCAGGCCCTGCAGTCAGGGAGGGGCCTACATGGTGGGTTTACTGTTGTTTTTAAACAGGGGCACTGGGGTTTAGTTTTACTTTAAACAATTCATGGAGCATGTTTGTTAGATTAGGCTCACGGAGGCAAACACCACACAGGCATGCAAGGCCAGAGCCACTAGCATTCCGCAGGGGTGACCTGCCTTCCCAGGAAAAAAGGGTGCGGCCTGAACCACATGCTCCTAAGGCAGCCCAGGCTGGGTCTATAGACTGTAGCCAGAGAGGGGATGGGAGGCAGGTACGTGAGGAGAGAAACTTCTGGAAGATTTCTTACCCTTTGAGGTTAGGGAGAGCTTCCAGAATGTTCTGAGCTTTCAGGAGCATTGTGTTGCATTACTTAGGGCTCTTACACTGTCTCCTTTTATCCTACATGCAGCCTGTGCCCACTGTTAGGAGACAGTAGTTTCCTGAGTCCAGCCAACCCTGGTGACAGGGTCAAACCTGAGTTTATATTCGCAGGCCCCAGAACCCAACTCCTTCGGGTGTTCCCTGTGTCTGTCAGCCAGTGGAAGATGGAAAGAGGGAAGAGGCTGTTATCCCGTTACGTAAACTAAGGCACACACGTTGTAAGTATGCTGCCTGTTTTAACTATGTGTGAAGCTTGCTCACCCCTTCGTTCCCTTAGCATTCCAAAGTTCTGGATCAGAGTCCAGAAGGGCACCCAACTGCAAAAGTTGAATCCAGGACCCTCAACCAGGTGACCCAGCCACCACTGTTAACTTGTTAACTTCCTTGTTTAAGCCCTTAGGTCAAAATTGGTCAATACAACAACCCACCCTTGCTTGTGTTCCCATTCTATAAAGATGTTGTACAGTCTCCATTCGGGGACAAGGTTCAGATCATGAACTGGTCACCTCCCTGAGCACTCAGGAAATAAAGCTTTCAATTTTAAGTTTCTCGGAAGTGAGCTTTCTTGGCTTCCACTGGAACCCAATGACCCTTCTCCATCTCACAGCCGGGCTGGGGTTGGGCTATTCTGCATAACCCTAACTGCTGGACAGAAGCATGCCCTCCAGCTGCTCTTTCTGCTTACGGGGCAGCAATGAAACCTTTGCTCTCTCAAAAGTGGGGCTTCTATTGGCTTGACACTCAAGAGTCAGAGGCAGGAAAATTGAAAGTTGAAAAGCAACTTGGCTACAGAGCAAGACTCCGTCTCAAAGAAGGAAAAAAGAAAAAAGAATTATCTGGACTCTTCGTCGTCTGCTTGCATTAACTTGCCAGCACATCTGTTGGAACCTACTTTTACAGACTTGACCAGATGAATCAACCATCCAGCCTCGTGGGACTGAGAAACTACTAGATCCTTGGACTTCCCATTCATAGCTGAATATTGTTGGCATAGTTGGGCTACAGACTGCTAATCACTCGGCCTTCCGGTTTCCATCTGCACCCAGAGCTGATCCTGTGCTACAGCTCTCCATACCCAAATACCACCAGAAGAGAGCTGGTCTCCCAGGAGTGCTGACACGCTTGTGAGCACAGGTAAGACCTGTCCAGAGCCATCAGGACAGACACAGGAACCAAGGAACAGCTGGGGACAGGACCCTTCTGACCCTGTGCCACAGCTCTCCATACCCAAATTCCTCCTGGAAAGAACTGGTCTCCCAGGAGTACTGACACACAGGCTTGCAGGAGGGACAAGCTACAATCAGAGACAGCAAGACCAGCTAATACCAGAGATAACCAGATGGAGAGAGGCAAGGGCAAGAACATAAGCAACAGAAATCAGGGTTACTTGGCATCATCAGAACCCAGTTCTCCCACCACATCAAGCCCTGGATACCCTAACACACCAGAAAAGCAAGACTCTGTTTTAAAAATCACATCTCATGATGATGAGAGAGGACTTTAAGAAGGACATAAATAACTCGCTTAAAGAAATACAGGAGAACACAGGTAAACAGGTAGAATTCCTTAAAGGGGAAACACACAAAAATCCCTTAAAGAATTACAGGAAAACACAACCAAACAGGTGACAGAATTGAACAAATCTATCCAGATCTAAAAATGGAAATAGAAAAAATAAAGAAATCACAAAGGGAGACAACCCTGGAAATAGAAAACCTAGGAAAAATGAATTATCTGGAGTTCCTTTGGAAGCAACTTCTTGGCTCCAGCCAAACGGCTCATCAGGTAAAGGCTCTCGTCACCAAGCCAGACAGCCTGGGTTCCCAGGCTAGACCCACACACAGAAAACAAGAACTGACTCCTGCAGATTGCCCTCGACATTCTATATGGACACACACACACACACACATACACACACACATTCCAGCCTAACTCCAACCCCACTGAGGATACAGCTCCACAGCCAGGTCTACCCACACACATGCTCCTGGAGTCCCCAGAGATGCCAGTCAGGCAACTTTGTATTCTTCTGGGCAACACTCCCTAGCTTAATCCTCACTGTCTGGGATGGGGCTATTGAGGTCCCAGAAAGGAGAGGTAGGGACAGAGTTGGACTTCTCGACCAGCAGCAGGGATGGGGCCTCCACACTCCTCCCCAATTGTCCTGGACCCACCTCTGGGCCTGCCACTTTGAGCCCCAGGCTCCAGGGAGCTTATACAAAGGGGCCCAGTCTAGCTTTCTAGGCTAAGAAGAAGCAGATGAAAGAGCCCCAGGCCTTCAGCTGAAAATAGCTTATGTCTGAGGCTAATCTACCATGATGTTCTTGGAGCCTAGGAACTGGCTGAGCACAGTGACCCTGCATAGCCATAAGAACACTGGTCCTCACCAGTCCATCTGTGTGTTGGCAGCACACAGAACCCAGGTTTCCCATCCTCTGCTTCCCACAGAGGGGAGATAAAGACCCTCTCAAGCCAGGGGTCAGAGTGCAGGCAGCTGACACATATCTGGGCTCACTTTCTCACAATCGGCACCTGGCAGGTCACAGAGAACTTAGTCCCAGCCCCACTTAGTCCCAAGGTACCGTTAGGTCAGTAGAGATTGGTCTCCAACCAGGTGGAGTTACTGAATCCCTCCACCCGAACTGGTTTTCCAAGACTTCCTCCTGGTTGGTAATAAGAAATGCAAGTGTCCTCTTAGAACCATAGATGGGACCTCTTGTCTGTTTCTGGAATGGAAGGCAGGGCTCCCTACAAGGCCCCTGACATCAGGGTGCTTGGAGCTGTGTGTGATCAGGGCACTGACAGCCAGACAGCGAGAGCAGTTGGGAATCCAGTCAGGATTCCTGGGATACACACAAGAATGCCAGAGGGAACCAAGAACCCCAGATGGATGTAAATGGGCTCTGCTGAGGGTCCTTGCTTCTGCCCATCCTGAGCCCTGGAGCCATGGTAGCCCAGCTAATGGGGACTGTCACTGAGGGTACCCAATGTCCATCACAGGACACTGGCTTCTTCACGCCTCTCTATTCTGCAGGCCTGGTTCCCCCAGTTGAGAAATATGTCTGCAAGTGTGTAGGTTTACTGGTCCTACAGATCCTAAAATCCCAGCCCCTGCCTTCAGTGTCGTCTGCAGGCCCAGGAGAGGAGCTGGGGCCGGCCTGCAGGTGCAGGAGAGCAGGGGCAAGGTCTCACCAGTTCCTCTCATCAGGGTGCCAGGGCCTCTTATCACTGCCCAAACCCAGACATAGTCAGTGTCCCGCTGGCCTTGCCACTGGCCCCTTATAGTTCATTCCAAGGTGCTAAGGGGTCTCCCAGCAGAAAGCAGCAGGCAGGAGGTATGGAGAGCAGAGAGTGCTGGTTTCACAATCAGCTGTCCCTCCCTGCTGCCAGCTAGATCCCTCCAGGACAGAATCTGCCCTTTGTCCAGAACAAGCTGCCAGCAGCCAGCCTGCTGGAGAGGCAGGGACAAACTGGACATAACTGACAAACATCTTACCTGCTTAAGGTCACCACAGCACCCACCTCCAGCTAGAAACACCCAGAGGGTATCAGCAAGATCAGAGACTGTCAGTGAGGAGTGCCTCCAAGAGCTTGGGGGACGGGGCTGGGGTGAAGCCGGAGGATTGTCAGTCAGTTCAAGGCCTGTGGAGACTACAGTGTGAATTCAAGACCAACATGGTGAAACTTAGTGAGATCCTCTCCCTAGATAAAAAGTGAAAAGAGGCTGTGGCTGTAGCCAGTGGCAGAGCGCTTGCCCGGAGTGCCTGTGGCCCTGGTTCAACCCTCAGCACTGCAAACAGAAGAGAGTGGCAAGGAGGAGGAAAGACATCTGTAGATTCCCCCATCCCACACAATCACAGGAGCCCGTGTGATGAAAATGTGGGCCCTGCAGGGTCCTCTGACTGCCAGCACTGTGTTGTTGAGGACACCACCAGTGAGGATGGCTTGACTCAGTTCCCCAGTCTGTCCTCCTAGCAGCAGTGTGACCTGGTCAGCCTGTCTTCTACCCCCACTGCCCACCAGTCCTCATTCAGCCCTTGGCAGCCTGGTTCACTCCCTGGCCTGTGCTGACAGTCCCTGCTCCTAAAGCTCAGCTTCACGCTGGCCCACGCCAGGTCCCTGTGGGGCCGGCCCTAAAGGCAGGCTTGAATGCTGACCTCGGAGGCTTGCGCCAGCCAGCAGCAGGGAAAGGCAGGGCTGGGCATGAGCTCAGCTTTGGTGGCGGCTGCCTGGTCTGGCAGGGAAGTCTTTCCTGGGCACGTTCTGGATGCCCGCATTGTGTCCAGCCTTCCTGGGCTCTGAGGACCACCCTGACCCTATGCCCACTCTGTTCCTAGTATTATGCCCTCTGATCTCTCTGTAGCCCCTCTGTTTTATTTATGGAAAGGGGTTCTGTCACCTCAGCAGCATCATGGGGCAGATGACAAGTACCTACATATACCATACTGTCCCATGCCATGTACCCATTTGACTCTCCGCCTCCTCAATACCCTGGAACCTGGAAGATTCAGTTTGTGCCTAGTTCAACATGTGGCCTTGAACTAGAGAAATCCCTTTGTTCTTAAGAGCCCTGAGGACGACCTAGTCCTAGCCCTAGAATGTCACGGGGCTACTTCCTAGTGGACACTTCTCTTTCTCCCTGCCTCCCTCACCCTCACCAGGCCATGTCCCCACCTGAGCAAACATAATCATAGCCCTCCCTCCCCCATCTTGTTCCTGAATGAATGTTTCCACATCCCATATAGGTATAGTGTCCTCTGTACCTTCCCTCTGAGCCTCCACTTACGTCCTTCCTGGCCTGAGCTGGCCTGATTCAGTTAGTTCTTGATAATACAGGATGACCACCTGTGTGGTCTCTGTAGGTGCTTTCAGCCTTTGCTCTCCAGTTCCCTGGGCAGGCCCTAAATGCCACGAAGCATGAATTGCTGTGACATAGTGTTGTGGGGCTTAATCAGCAGACTGGGGACCTCCCTTGGAGGAGTCCCAGGTCCTGTAGCGCTGCCTGGTTGTTTTGGTCCTTGGCACCAGTCACTCTGTGCACGGAAGGGTGACCAAGCTATACTTGGTTGGGCTCTCCAGGGGGAGAGGCTGGGCCTGGCTGGATGCCAGGGTGGTCTTGGTGGTATTTCTTTCAGCCAGGAACAATGGGTCAACCTGGATGCCTCTGTCTCTGAAGTGGATTGGGCAGAATCCTGGGAAGCAGGGAGCCTAGCCTCCCTCCTGGGCATCCAGTCAACTCCAAGAGCCATTTTTTTTTTTTTTTTTTTTTTAGCTTAAAGCCTTCGGTGTCTCCCATTGATGCAGGAAGAGGAAATCATTCTGGGTTCCTTTAAGGATGGAAGGGAGAGAAGGCTGGTCAGCCATGGCTCAGAGCTGTCTGTACTTGGCTGCTTGGCCCCAGGGTCTGCAATCGCAGGAGAGGATGTTCGGATTACAACAAAAGGGATCTCCATAGAAACCCAGGGTCTAATTAGGTACAAGTAAGTGCTTCCCAAGTGCATTTTAATTACAGCTTTGCTGAAATGCTCGTCAGCCTGAGGATTCAATTGCTGTGTATCTGAGCTGAATGGGCGCTTCCCGGTGCCAGCGCTCTGTGGTGTGTGTGTGCTGTCTTATGTCAGAACCCAGCAGGATCTGGTATCAAGGAGCCCAGGAGAGGCATTATCAGGGCTCAGAAAGCAGTGCTAAGGGCCTTGGGCATGCAGAGGGAAGAGCCTCCACTCCAGGGAGCACACATGGAGGAGACAGCCCAGCCGCAGGTGTCAGGACAAAGCCAGAGTCCCACCAGCCTGAACCCACAGGCGCCACTCCCACATCTGGGGTGGGCTGAAGAGAAGTCAGCCAGGCTAAACAGCAAGCAAGCCCTGGGAGGGAATAATAACAAGGTGGGGATGGGGTGTGGGGGTGGGCACAAGGAGTCCCAGGTAAAACTAGAGCACGGAGTACTGAGGCTCTCCCACCCATGGTGCTCACACTGCCCAGTGAGTCCATGCAGGGAGTGTGGCAGTAAGGAAGTGTCTGGCAACCTCTCTTTGAGGCACGGGGAGTGGGGCGGGAGGTAATACCTTCCAGGGCCTCCAGAAAGGAGAGTTTGGCCTGCTACACCAGCTACAGGGCCCCTCCCTGTCAGGTATCTTCCATGCCTTTCAGTGAGCAGAAGCTGCCGGAGATGATCTGAAGTGAGACTATGGCCCGCCCTGGTAGGTGTTGATAGTGGCTCTTGCAGAATATAAGGCGGCATCCCAGCCTTGAAGACAGGCCCCACCCGTCTTCTCCTTGTTGGAGACACCAACAAGGAAAGGCAGGGCAGTGCCTGAACCTAGGAGAAGCAGGCAGCTAGCCACCCCATATCGGAGTCAGCAGGCTCTTCCGTTTGCCCTTAGTGGGTCCAGATGCCCAAGGGCTTTGATTTTTTTTTCCTAAGGAATTGGATGTCCAGGGTCAGCCCCTGATCCTTGGAAGAAAGCAAAGCCTAGGCAAGGAGAGGCACAGCCAGGAGAAGCCAGTTATCCCAGGAGGTGGCCATGGAGCCAGGGGACCATCTGCCTATGAAAATGACTAGCTCTGTGACCCTCAGCTTCCCCAAGTGAAGAAAAGGCATTATTCCTCTAGGTCCAGATTCTGCCAGAACTACTTTTCTGTCTAGTATAAGGCAAGCAAGCAGTGGGTTCAGAGCCATCCGGGTCAGGTGTGTATGGTCCTGGGATGTGCTGGAATATGGCAGTGGGGTGTGGGTAGAGCCTGGGTCAAGTAGGGTATGGGTGTGATATGAGCTATAGCAATAGATGGTGTGGGGTTGGGCACAGGTGCATGTCATGGGTTGCGGTGTAATATGGGGGTTAGGGTAGAGGGATGGTATGGGACACATGGCATGTGTTTTGGGATGTGCAGTGGGTGGTGCAGGTTTGAGTGTATGTCGGGTGTCATAGGTGCATGTGGTGTGGGATATGAGATGGACTGAGTGTGGGGTGTGCCAAGTCAGGGACAGCAGGGGTGAGCTGCGCCGAGTGTGTTGTGAGGGTGGGGGGTGATGTACCGGGGTAGGTGTGAGGTATGAGGTGGGATGGAGTGTGATGTGTAATGGTGGGTGGTGTGACAAGAGGTATAGAGTGTGGGGTGGGTGGGTTGTGGTGTGTGGATGGTGATATGAGATGGACTGTGGGAAGGAGATGGGGAGTGGGTGAAAGAGAAGAGGAGGCTTGGCTAGTCTATTCATGCAGCAAGCAACAAGCTTATCCCCTATGAGGAAGGATGTAAGAGGTACCAAGGTTGGTTCATCTGAGCATGTGAACACACACACACAAAACACAACACATATGCATTGCACTGTATAGATAGATCAATAGACAGACAGAGAGATTTACACATGCATGCACATGGCACATAGGTACACATGAACACACATGCATATGTATTGTACCATATTCTCTCTCTCTATCTCTCTCTCTCTCTCTCTCTCTCTCTCTCTCTCTC
>NC_034596.1:106240117-106242393 GCF_900095145.1 Mus pahari | reverse complement strand
CACACACACACACACACACACACACACACACACAACACATATATGCATTGCACTGTACTGATAGGAAGACAGACAGACAGATGGACAGATAGACTTACACATTCATGCATTTGGCACATGGTCACCTGTGAACACACACACATATGCACTGTGCTGTATTCTCACATACATACACTTACACACACATGCACTGGTACATGGGCACACATGAACACACACAGCTGTGCTCATTAGCAGCTGCTGGGGACGGGCTAATGGCTGAATTCGCATTAGGCTACCACCCGCCCTGTGAGACTCATAATTGGACATGGAGCTGCCGCCAGGGCAGGCAGAGAGGAGGGCAGCGTTTGATCCTGGAGGGGCGGGTGGGGCCTGGGGAGTGTGCGCTCATCTGTAATTGGCATCTCCTCCCTTGCACTCAGCCTGCCTGGCTTCCTTTCATCTGGAGGACAGGCGGGGCTGCAGGCTCTCATCTCTCCTCCCAGGCCTGGCAGCCATGAGCAGTAACTCAGCTGCCTCCCCCACCCCACCCTCCTGTCTCACCTCATAGTGTGGAGCCTTCCTCTGACCCTGAGCAGAGCAGACAGCCTCCTTTCTAATTTACTGACCAGCCCTCGATCCAGCTCCTCCCACAGGCTTGGATCCGTTTGTTCCCGTGGCAGGAGTTACCTTGAAGCCCAAAACAGTGCTGGGTATGCCTAACAACCAAATGAGTAACTACCATTGAACAAAGACCCAGAACTACAGCAAACCAGGGCAGTGCTAGCTTGGCCCAGGCTATCCCCAAACTGCGCAACAAGGTCAGGTCCTGGTGACCGAGCACTCGGCCAGCCGCTGGCCACCTGACTACCCCTTTGTGGCTCTGAGACAGTGTCTCAGCTCAGTCCAGTGCCTACTCTGTTGCCCCCAGACCCTGACCCTTGCCCCATGTGTTTGGACCCCATGTGACCCCAAGATTCGGGGCATTGAGCCAGGTGTCTGCCCCCAGCTCCTCCTCCAAGTCATAAGGGAAAAATGAGGACCGCCCCCCAGATTAGAACCTTGCTCAGCAGGAGCCCGAGCAAGGAGAGACCCCCAGACAACAAAGCTCCAGGCAGCCTGCCTGCCAAACTCATGGCTGCTGTATGTGGCCATATCAAAACCCAAACATCTCAAGTCAAGAAGCAGGAGATTCCAGACAGAGGAAGGCAGAGCGGCGCAGGACATCTGTTCCCTCTGCCTCTGCTCTGGCATAGAGCCCTCATCTACGCTGTGGCCTTGCTGGACAGCCACTGTGAGCCCTGTCCACCTCTATCCAAGAACGGACACGTGACAGAACAAGAGACAGGAGAATTGTCAGCTAGGGGAGCGGTGCCGGAGCTTGGGAGGATGCCGGCTCTGTCCGTGGCACGCCCGTGTCAGAGACCGCAGCCTCTGTCCGTGAAGAGGCTTCATGCCCTCGGAGCTCAGGACATGTGACTGTTGCCCAGCTGGGTCTAGCTGCTGCAAGCAGAGCTGGAAGCTACCCACAGAGACTGCAAGGGACAGCTGCTTGGATCTAGCTTCCACACACAATGCATATTGGCACTCAATAAACACAGGGCTGATAGGTCTATGACACCTAGGATGGGTTGGTCCTTGGTGAGTCCCATGGCCAGACACCCTCCAGGCACCCTCACACTAACTACCATCCTCCCCAGCACCAGCCCATCAGATCTCTGTCCATTATCCCGGTTTTGGTCAGGCACCCATTAATTAATATATATATGTATATATATCCATTACTACACACACACGCACACACACACATTTATTACTATATACACATAAGCATACACATGCACACACGTACCCATTACTACATACACACATGCACACACACACATTACTACACATACATGCACACACGTATACACCCATTACTATATACACATAAACACACATACATTACTACACACACATGCACACACACATTACTACACACACATGCACACACGCACACACATAGCTGCCCCTTCCAGTATGTGCCAGGGCCTTCTCTGGATCCTTCTGGCCCCTGGCCTCCCTCTCTAATGGCCTAGAATTCCAGGCTTTAATGACTTGGTTGTGGAACCACACAAGATTTGGTCAAATCCAGGTGATTTTTAAAAAGGTGATAGGTAGAAGGGAGGAAAGAGGGAGAGGGAGAAGGAGAGAGGGAGGAAAGAGGGAGAGGGAGAGGGAGAAGGGAGAGAGGGAGAGGAAGAAGGGAGAGAGGGAGGAGAGAGGGAGAGGGAGAGGGAGAAGGGAGAGAGGGA
>NC_034596.1:106234098-106240045 GCF_900095145.1 Mus pahari | reverse complement strand
GGGAGAGGGAGAGGGAGAGGGAGAGGGAGAGGGAGAGGGAGAGGGAGGTGAGGGAGGGAAGGGAGCAAGAGTGTTGGCTCGTTCTTGTTGTCAATACAGGCTGATAAGATGGATAAGTTTTGCTAGAAATAGGTTTAGGGCCACATCTGGCAACGGCATTTTTACATGTAGCATCCCAAGGCATCATTTGGCATGTGCCTCCTGCTCTTTCTCCTCTTCCTGTAAAGCTACCAGAATAGGATCACAGGGATTCAGCCCTGAAGACCTTACCCAAGCCTCCCACCTCCCAAGGCCCCACCTGTAAACAAGACAATCAGGTTAAGTTTCTGCTCCCTTAATACCCTGTGATGGGAATTAGATATCAATGCATGAGGTCTTGGGAGACATACTCAAGCCATAACCCAGGCTAGCAGGATAGTGGATGAATGCTGAGGGGGGGAGGGGAATGGATATGAGGAAGACACTAGCCACAGTGATGGGGAAGCCTTTCCTGCATGACCCGGTCACTGCCCTTACCTTCATAAGAGGGCCTCTCAAGGTGCCCTGCATCCTTCATCCCTGCTGCCCTTAGATCCTAGGTCCTGGCTCCTGGGGCCCCATAGGGAAAGCATCCACACCTCCACCAGCAGGGGGTTATGGTAATAGTGTGCGCCCAGCCCACCGCTAAGCTCCAAGGAAAGCCAGAGGACTCCCCAAAGCAACTGCATGTTCGCGACCGGCTTTGCGATGACAGTTGTATGGCTGGCTGAAAGACCAGGTGTGTCCAGGGCATGAGTGTGACTCTTGCACATAGGAACCATAGGTGCAACAGAGTGTGGCAGGAACTGGAGCCAATGCCGCCAAGGAGTGTGGGCGGGGAGGAGATGGGCCCTGAGGACCACACCAGACTTCGCCTCTCGCCTCTGATTACAATGGGGTTCTTCCCCATGGCTGAACCTCCCGGAAGTCCAGGGTGACAGAGAGGTCAAAGATGACTCTTCCTGGTAAACAGGATGTCTGTCTGGCCGCTTCTCTGGGCCTTTCTGGTTCCTGTAGCTGATCTCCTTCCTCAGGTTAGGATTACCTCTGATCCCTCTCTCTTGCTAGCAGAGTGTGTGCCAGGGTCTCCTACAGCCACCCAAACTCCATGAGGCCCTGAAGCGTAGGCATCCCTGGTTTTCCTGTCCAGCCAGCACCTCTGCTAGGAATAAGCTCATGGTCCTCTTGCCCATCTTTTATCTTGGGTGGACACCACTTGAGGAGTCCCATGCTGAGAGGTGATCTGCCTCATCTTCTGGCTGTCATTCACTGCCATGTCTTCGTTTGGCCTACATGCGCACGCTTACACACATCCCTGGTGTCTTAGTTAGGGTTTCTATCCCTGCATAAAACATGACCAAGAAGCAAGTTGGGGAGGAAAGGGTTTATTCAGCTTACACTTCCACATTGATTACCAAAGGAAGTCAGGACAGGAACTCACACAGGGCAGGAATGTTGAGGCAGGAGCTGATACCAAGGCCATGGAGGATTCTTCTTACTGGCTTGCTTCCCCTGACTTGCCCAGCTTGCTTTCTTATAGAACCCAGGACTATCAGCCCAGGGATGGCACCACCCACAATGGGGCTTCCCAGCTAATTGAGAAAATGCCTTACAGCTAGATCTCATGGAGGCATTTCCTCAAGGGAGGCTCCTGTCTCTGTGATAACTCCAGTTTGTGTCAAGTTGACACACAAAACCAGACAGTACACTTGGCCCTGATAAAAGCCCCCAACAGTCTTAGTGGCATCCCAAAGCATTGCAACCTGCTTCCTGGTGAGACCCCGGGAGGTGTGGACAAACCAGTGTTGGGCCATACCCGATGCAAGTCAGGCCCTTAACGGTTGGGCCGGACCACCAGACTGCTTGGCATTCAGCAGGTGCCCATGAACAAGGAGCCATGTGGCAGGAACTGTACGCCTTGGCCGGGAGCCCAGCTGCCAGCTTCCCCTTCCCCTGGCCAGCTCAATGGGAGAATGCAGAATCAGACCCCATAAAACTCCCACCTGCTGTACTGCAGTGTGAGGCCATGTGTGTGCCGTGCCGCTCGGGGAAGCTGTGTGCTAGCTGGATGGGCTCATGTACTGGCCTTGGGAGAACTGGGATGCCTCCCAGCCACGAGCCTTCAACCAGGACCCACCTCTTCCCAGCCCTCCTGCTACCCCCAGGTCCTGCGAAATCCTGTCCATTTAACAGCCAAAGAGAAAGCTGGGGTACCGGGGGAAGGGAAGACAGAAGAGACATGTTCAGAGGAGAAACAGTGACGATCACTTCGTGATATACCTGGGGAGAAATTGTTGTCACTTCACATCACATATCCCCTCCTTTGCCCCCTTCTGGGGTATCCAGCAGTCCTGGACCCTTCTCCCTTGTTTCTCAGGGCAGACCTGCCCAGTAGAGCTTGCCCAACAGGACAAGAGATGAGGGTCCAAGCTGAGAAACAGGCGAAAGTGCTCCCAGACACTGTCAGAAGCAGTATCACCATGGCGTAGGCGGCACGGCAAGGCCCTGTGGCCAGAAAGGGACCCTCTCTGCACTGAGCCTGGGTTCCTCTTACCTGCGTGCTCTTTCTAGATACTCGTCTAAGCAGAATGAGGGATGAACATGGGAGTGATCAGTAGGCCCAGCTTGTCTTCTGAGCCAACACACAGCAGCAGCAGCTGCCCAATGGGCCACACACATTCCCAAACTCCATCCCGTAAGGCCAGCTCAGCATGTCCACTGTGTTGGACACAGGTGGCCACCGTGTTGAAGTGCAAGGTCCGGTTCTCAGATGTGCCAGTCTGAGTGATGTCTGTGACTCCCCAGACCTTCCCAGCACAGGGACCATAAACCACCCGAGCCAGGCGTCTGGAGTCACCCTAAGCCTGCCACATTCTCCTCCGCACTGTGGCAAGACTGAGACCGTCAAAAGCGGGACTCAGATGCAGGCTGGGGTACAAACAGAGAGCTTAGGGGCTCATCCAAGCCCCTACCCAGCCCTGCAGCCTCCTTCTAAGGGGCTGTAATTGGAGGCCCTGGGGACCCAAACCACCCAGCGTCTGATCCCCCAACAAAGATGTGGCTGGATGTGACCTAATCCTATCCCTGCCCCTCAGGGGTGCCCAGGTGCCTGAGCTGGGCCGGGCCTCACTAACAGACTCTAATTGGAAGGTCTGCATGGGGCAGGCCCCCCGAAGCTCTCCCTGGGGTGCTGAGGACTGGAGAGAAACGGGACTGGAGGGGGTCATCACCCCTACCCTGGAGCATGGGACACTCAGGGTCTGGGATCCTGCGTGCACCTGAGCCCTACCCTGAAGGCCTTGCCTTTTGTTTCAGATATGTGGCCATCATTACGATGGGGACAGTGATAGAAAGATCAGGAGCCAATGGACTGAGCTTTGCCTGCCTGCCCCTCCCCCCAGGAGGTGGCAGTGGGGCTGTGTATTAGTTTCTTATCTCATGACTGTGACAAAGCAACTTAAGAAAGGATTTGGACTCGTGCTTTGAAGGGTTAAAGGCCGCCGCGATTTGAAAACCACGGTGGCAGGACCGTGGGACGCCCAGTCATGGCACACTGTTGGTTTTGCCACCAGGAAGTGGGAGATGTTCACTGGTCAGCTTCCTGCTGTTTACAGTCAGGGACAACTTTTCCTGGGCTAACCTTTTCTGGAGATAACATTGAGTATGCTAGAGGCCTGCCTCATTAATGCCCTGGGTGTTTCTTAATCCAGTCAAGTTGGTTATGGGAATTAATCCAGTGTGGGAGGACTCCGGCCATCCACTGCTATCTGAAGAGAGAACCCAGCTTGGGACCCGATTCTGGCCTCCAGCATATGTGGCCTGGGGAGGGGATGCTGTCTTTATCATCACAAAATCCTGGGCCCCACTCTGTGGGAGCCACAGAGGACATGTTGAAGGATTCCTAAGAGGAAAAGCCCTGGCCTCTTGACCCCACTACTTCACTCCAGCTCCGTGTTCTGTCCTTTTCCCAGAGGGCCCAGCGATCTCTCCAGAAAAACCTCGGCTGTCTCTTCTCCTTACCAATCTCTGTACCCTGAGTCGCTCCCCAGCCTATACCCTGGAAGCCAGCACTAGCACTCTAAGAAGTGAACCTGAGGAAAACACACCTGAGGAGAACCCCCAAATCCTTCCCCACCCCACACACAGCTGACATTTCCCGTTAGCTCCACTGATGGCCACACTGTAGCATGTGCCCGTCCTAACCCCGAGGAAAAATCTCCAGACCACTTTTGCCAGCAGTGGCAGTGCTGGGGCAAGGGGTGGGGGTACTGCTGCCAGATCCATCAAGATAAGAGCTCATCCCAGCACACTTGGGCACCCTCACATGCACTCTCACATGCATGTACATATGAATTCAGACGTCATCTCACCAGAGCAAGGGGACAGAGCTGTGGCAGAGTTCTCAGGGCGGTTCCCTCATTGAGAACCTGGACAGCTCCTCCAGGGTCTCTATGAGGACCAGGGGCTGAATGGCTGATCACTCACTTTCTCAATGGGGAGTTCAATGGGCAGGGCCCCTGCAATACTCCAAGAAGATGCCCACAGAGGTAATTTATGCTCTCGGGCTGCCAGGGAGAGGCTGGGCGAAGTGTGAGCACTGGACTCTTAATTGTGCCAGTGCTAACCTGGACGGCCTTGCCCAGCGAGACAAAGGCAACACAGTCCCCTTCGCAGGCATAATTTATCCTCCATTAATGTTCGAGACAACTGACAAATTAAATCTCTTTTAAATTTAATCTGTCTCTAATAGTTAGCAGAAGAAAGGGGGAGCCCTACAAGCTCTTTGAATATTTAAACCTCCATGTAAAATTTTCAAACCCCAGGAGCATGGAGGAACTAATATTATCCCAGGGAAGGAGGGCTCAGTACCACTGGCTTCTTCAATGCAAATGCCCTGTTTTTATCTGTGGCTTACAGGCTTGTCACAAATAGGATTAGGAAACCATTTCAT
Source organism: Mus pahari (assembly GCF_900095145.1). Classification (NCBI taxonomy): domain Eukaryota; kingdom Metazoa; phylum Chordata; class Mammalia; order Rodentia; family Muridae; genus Mus; species Mus pahari. The sequence goes on along the minus strand of NC_034596.1, from coordinate 106,235,076 downwards.
GAAACAGAAGCAAGCAGGACTTAATGGAAAAACCAAAAGATGCTCCAAGACCTATTTCCTTTAATGGCTTTTCTAGCCAGGAGGCTCTGCTCAATGGCCTCCCAAGATGTGCCCCCAGGACACATGACCCCCCCCCAGGACATAAGCTAGAAGAGCATGGGGACCCCGATAAGAGGGCAGACTGAGGTGAGGGAGAAGGGCTAGCTGCCAATTACACAATTGATCCATCAGTACAATTCACTTACTGCCTTTGCTGGGAGCTTGATTACCATCAACAACTTAATCCTTCACTCTGGAAGTCCATCCTGAGTCCAGGGGGACAGCGCTCCAGCATGGGTGCAAGAATGACCAGCTGGGCACACTCGAGCCACCAGATGGGCTGTAGACAGGCCAGCCAGGCAGCCAGGATACAGGGGCCATCCCTGGTGATATCCAGTGACCCCTGCAGATCTACTGGTCCTGGTCTTTGGCCCAGATTGCCAAAGATAGGACAGAGATTCCTTGAGTCTGATACTGCAGAGCCAGGCAACCCCAGGCCTCACTTTACCACAGCCAGACTAGCCACGCCCTGGCTCCTAGCTGGCTCTCAGGCCTCAGTTCCCACAGTGTATGTGTGCAGAGGAGTGCTTTTACCAGGGAGTCACACCATCCCATCCTATGCCTTGCAGAACTCCCACTTGCCCTCTTTCCTCATTAACGCTCTCAGGTTCTCATTCCATATCACCTCCCTACACACTCATCTATGTCACCCTTCTGGGTGTAAGGCCAGACCAGACACTCGTTTGAACGCTGTATACTTCAGGCCCTTTAGAACCAGATGTAGCTTCCCCCAGCCATCCTCATCTTCAGCGCCCAACACAGCTCTCTCCCCCAATGCACCGGCTCCCACCTGCCACCTGCCTCCTGCCACCTGCCACCTGCCTCCTGCCTCCTGCCACCTGCCACCTGCCTCCTGCCTCCTGCCACCTGCCTCCTGCC
>NC_034596.1:106211389-106233856 GCF_900095145.1 Mus pahari | reverse complement strand
CTGCCTCCTGCCTCCTGCCTCCTGCCTCCTGCCTCCTTCCTCCTGCCTCCTGCCTCCTGCCTCCTGCCTCCTGCCTCCTGCCTCCTGCCACCTGCCACCTGCCACCTGCCACCTGCCACCTGCCTCCTGCCACCTGCTATCTGCCTCCTGCCATGGTCCTCCAGCTAGGGTGCCTGGGCTTAATAAAACCCCACCTTGCTGCCAACTCCTCCAGGCAGCCTTCCAGTACAACCCCCAAAGAAGCCTCTCATTCAATTCTCTAGTGTCCTAGAACCCGCCATACCACGACTGTTGTGGTCATTTGGATGAAAATGGCTCCCATAGGCTCATAGGAAGTGGCAGTATTAGGAGGTGTGGCCACCATATGTCACTGGAGGTGGGCTTTGAGGTTTCAGAAGCTCATGCCAGGCCCACTGTCTCACTCTCTTCCTGCTACCTGCTGATTCAGACGTAGAACTCTCAACTCCTCTCCAGCACCTTGTCTGCCTGTGTGCCACCACACTTCCCACCATGAAGATAATGGCTGAACCTCTGAACAGTAAGCCAGCCCCAACAAGATGGTTTCCTTCCTAAGAGTTCCTTTGGACATGGTGTCTCTGCACAGCAATAGAAGCCCTAATCGAGACAGTTCGCATGACCACAGACCCTGAGACACAGGAAGCAGGGCTAAGATGTGCCTGGAGACCATTCATGGTGTGAGACCCAGCTCATGCCCAGGCCTGCCTCCGGGCAGCCTAGTCCCTCTTCTCGGGCTTCTGTGTACTCATCTAACACCAAGGGTGGGATGGGATCTTTCTTAAGCTCTGTGCCCACCTCTACCTGCTGAACAGTCTCCTGCTTGATGTCCACCAGGGGCTGGCTTGACCCCATTCTCACGTTCCTGGCATGTGTCCCTTGTCACTTGAGAAAGCCATATCCTTCTCGTCTATGTCTTCCACCCTCCTCCTGTCCTGTGTAATAGCTGTGCTTTGTCTCTCTTTCCTGGCTAACAGTTGATGAGTGCCAGATGAGGCAGGTAAAGGGGAGTGGAGAGCACCTACCATAGCAATGACAAACTTGGCAGGGTGGCCCAGGGCAGGGGGCAGAGACCTTGGAGGAAAAAAATGTCAGTGGACACCAACAAGGACCACATAGGAATCCATTTCTGCAAAATCAGGATTTCTCGGGTAGGTGGGCACCCTCCATCCTCCCACCGGCTGCCTTAGAACTCCGCCAGGAGGAACTTCAGCAGTTCGAAGGCTTGGGCAGGGTCAAGGTCTCATGTATTTGTCTGCTTCTGGCCTGAGGTCTGAAGTCTTGGGGTCTGAGGCCGCCCAGTCACAGGCCCAGATCTTTGGGAGGGACACAGTTAGGACATTCTTCTTTACTGTCCAACGGGAATGTGCTTTATGACCTAGCAAGGAACGGATAACTGTGGGAACAACACGGAGGAGAGGTCTCCACAATCTGAAGATCTACAATGGTGCCCCAGGAGAGGCCAAGGTCTCTGCAGGTCAGGAGGAAGCCGGGAAGGAAAGGACCATCTCGTGAGAGCGGAGGCAAGGGCTGGGGTTACCACATACAGCCAGACCCAAGCATTGGCCACAGACCTCCTCCTGGCACCTGTATTTGGAAATAGTGTCTTTAAAGATTAGTAATCTAGTGGCCTTGGAGTGACAGTGACACAAGATGGCAGCCACCACAGCCTCGGGAGTAAAAGTCCCTCGAAATTTCCGACTGTTGGAAAAACTGGAAGAAGGCCAGAAAGGAGTAGGCGATGGCACAGTTACACAGTTAGCTGGGGTCTGGAGGACAATGAGGACGTGACACTTACAAGATAGGCAGGCATGATAATTGGGCCTCCATGAGCAATATATAGAAACCAAATATACAGGCTTAAGATAGAGAGTGGGAGCCGGGCGTGGTGGCGCACGCCTTTAATCCAGTACTCGGGAGGCAGAGGCAGGCAGATTTCTGAGTTTGAGGCCAGCCTGGTCTACAAAGTGAGTTCCAGGACAGCCAGGGCTACACAGAGAAACCCTATCTCGAAAAAAAAAAAAAAAAAAAGATAGAGTGTGGGCCTAAGCACCCAGAAGCACCCCCATCTGTGAGATTCGTAACAAGAGTCAGCATGAGCGGCGTGAGCAGTTCGAATGGAGAGGTGGTTCCAAGAGCCGTGGCAGTGCTGGCAAAGTGGCAGAACTCCCACAGCATCAAAGTCATCCTGCAGGAACTGCGGTGCCTGATGGAGTCATGAAGCTGCCACAGCCGCCAGAAGGACATTGTTACACAATTAGTCCCCAAGGCCCTGGCCTCCCCTCCCCATCCACCCCAAGTCTTCATTTTCCACTGTAGTGAATTTTCTAGATACATCTGCAGACCTCAGAGTACCGGAAGGGAAGCCCCACTCAGCCTTCATCCTGAGACACTGCTCTGGCACTAACTTCTAGTCCATTTGAAACACCTAAGTTGTGCTGTGTAGCACCATCGGTCGAGTGTAACCGCTGTCTGCCTGGTTGAACTTCTGGGATCAAGAAGGTGCTGAAATAGGTTTCCTGTGGGAGCAGTGGGCACAGCTAACGCAACTGTGAACAGACATGTCGCCCAATCACCTGCTGCTGGCCCTTGGTCTGGGTTTCCCTTTGCCTGCCTCGCCCTCCACCACAGCTATGTGGTGGCCCTTAGAATAGATGGGAAGGCTTCAGGTAGCAGCCATGGGACTGACTACTACTGGGCTTGGGGTGCTTTGGCTGAACCCCTGTTTTCTTAAGTCTTAAGTGATGCCCCATCCAAGCCGTGGTCCCTACTCCTCCACTCCCACCCTTGGCCAAAGCTTAGATTGTAATCCTCCCCTCCCTCTGAGATTGGCCGCGGGTGAGGAATTCAGGGCTTCCCGTCCCTCCACTTTATCAAAGGGTGCTGCTTTCCCCTCCTCAACTCCCTTGTTGCCCATCACCTCCCAACATTTGCTGTGGCCAGAAGCCATCAGGTGAGGTTGGAAGAGCCTGGCCTCTCTCACTTAGCTCCGGACCACACTCACCTGCCACCAGCCTGGGAAGGGAGCGCCGGGTCCTCGGCCCTGCTGCCACCGTCAGCCCTTGAGCTTGGAGCTCAGGTCTAGAGGTAAACAGAGCAGTCACAGGGTGACTCAGGCCGGCCAGTGCTCAGATGCCTAGAGAAAGGCCATGTGGCGAGTCCTCGGTGCACACGGTCCTGAGTTGGTTCCTTTTCCCATAATTGCTTTGCTTTTACACATGGAAGAGGTTTGAACAGGGCTCTCCAATCACCCTGGCCACCCATTGGGTCTGACATGGAGCCTGACACCTGGAACACGAGGCCCTGACCCTGCAGACTCAGGTTTCAGTGTTGCTCCTCAGGCCCTCTGCAGGGGCCGGGAGGAGCTCTGTGTCACCATGTTTGCAGATCATCTGCAGATCCATGGGCCCAGTCAGAAGACTCATTGCCATGCTCCCCACTCTGTTCAGGACCACTAAATGTTGAAATGTGGATGCATACCGCAAAATAAAGGCAATCCGTTGTGTTGAAAAAAAAAAAAAAAAGATTAGTAAGTTAAAATGAGAGTGGCAACCAAGGATAACATAGTAAAGTATGGGGAGAAGGGAGCCATGTGTGAACCCGAGAGAGAGGCATCAAGAGAGTCAGAACGGCTGCTCTTCTAGAAGACTAGGGCTCGGCTCCCTGAACATGCATCAGGTGGCTCACAACCGCCTGTAAATACAGTTCAAGGTGATCTTCTGGCCTTTGTGAATACTGCGTACAATGGGTGCTATACACATACGCAATAATAATAATAATAATAATAATAATAATAATAATAATAAGCCGGGCGTGGTGGCGCATGCCTTTAATCCCAGCACTTGGGAGGCAGAGGCAGGCAGATTTCTGAGTTGGAGACCAGCCTGGTCTACAAAGTGAATTCCAGGACAGCCGGGGCTACACAGAGAAACCCTGTCTCGAAAAAACATAATAATAATAATAATAATAATAATAATAATAATAATAATAATAAATTATTATTTTCTAAGGAGAGAGGGGGTCAGGGGCCCCTCCTGACTCTTGACTTTAGAAGGAAGCACAAATAGTGGGCCTTGTCAGAATGTCCCCAGCCCTGTCAGAATGTCCCCAGCCTTGTCAGTGTCCCCAGCAAATGTACATGAAGTCTGTGAGGGAGGGAGTGTTGGGAAATCCTGGGACTTTGTCACAGAGGGAAGCCACAGAAGGCCGGTGATCAGAAAGTGTGTCTACAGGAGGCCCAATGATTAGCTTCGTTGTTTAGCTTCGTTGTTTGTCCTTGATGTTCATCTCTTTGCCTGTTTGTCATTGTGATACACATGATAGAGTCACCTGGAAAGAGGAAACTTAACTGAGGAAATGTCTCCCTCTGATTGGCATGTGGGCAAGTCCGTGTAGCATTTTCTTGATTTATGATTGATGTGGGAAGGACCAGCCTACTGTGGGTGGTGCCAGTCCTGGAAGTCCTGAGTGGTATAAGAAAAGAAACCTTCCTACCCCGCCTCTGCTTCATTCCCCATGCCAGGGACTCACCTCACTTGGGGTCTCACCTCAGTTTCCCTCAATGATCATGCTAGGCATGTGTAAGCCAAGCAAGCCCTTCCCCCACTCCCCCGCCCAGTTCGGTTTTGGTCTTGGTGTTTTATCCCAGTGATAGAAAGCAAACTAGACAGGCCACAGTGCAGGCCAGACTACGTTAGGAGAAAGGCACCCTTGCCCCACACTCACAGCCTTGCCCAACAGCCCACTGCCCTCTGGGAACTCTACTAGGCTGTGCACCCCAGGACCATTCTCTCCCAGCTGTGGCCATTCTCCAGGCCACATACAGCTACTCGTGGACAGAGGGTACAGGTCTGGGTGGCTCCAGTCCTTCTGGACATCAGGAAGCCTCTAGCCCAGATGGCTGTCTTACACCTACAATGCATTGCTCCTCTGAGCACCTGTCTCTCCAGCAAACACCAAGGACACAGGTGGTACACGGCCAGAGCTCTGCCATTAGGCAAACCAGCCCTGCTCCTGAGTAGCCTGATGTGGGGGTAGGCATGTTGGCTCTCTCAGAGATTCAGGATGGGCCTAGCATATTCTGCGCTTCCACAGCGAGTGGTCATCTGCTAAGTGGTGGAGAAAATGAGACCAAAGGAGCAATGTCTCCAGCACTGCCTGGGCTGCCTCTGGCGTCCTCACCTGAGCAGCAATCCACGTGCCAATTTTCCATGTAGGTGCCAGGGTTCGGTGGCAGGGAGGTTTGATCATTTGAGATTGGAAAAGGGTTCTCTAACTGCATTCAACCATGAGTACAGTCTTGCATCAACCTGAAGGTTGCTGGGAGTAGGGGGAGAGACATCCACAGTCTGCCTTCCCTTTGCTAAGGAGCCAATATGTTAGCGACTTGGCCCCTCCAGTCGCACACCTGTTCTCAGTTCCAAAGTTGGGGTTACACAAAGGGTGGATGCAGTCGGCTAAGTAGGGGTCTGCTGGCTAAGCAGGGCATTCATTTACTCAGCACTAGAAAGCAAAAGGGTTTGTTTCTGAATCAAGTATTCAGGGCAATCTCTCGCCGTTGGCTTTTGTTTTTTTCTCCTGTCTCAAAGCTGCTCAACATAGAGTAGAAAATCCAGAGAAAGTCTGCCCCAGTTCCGTGGGTTGTACCGCTTCACCTCCCAGAATGCCCTGTCACAGGCTGTTGACGTCAGCAGATGACTGCTGAAGGTCCTGCGTGGAGCACTTGTTTCCAGCACATCAGGGTGTCGCTGTGTATTTCATGGGCCACAGGCAAGAGGCAGCAGTCACATGTTACCTCAGCCTGACTCATGAGGCCACAGACACCTCTAAGCTAACAGTGAGGCTGGAAGGATCATAACAATGGAGCACCACCTGAGCATGTGGTAAGAGTAAGAACAGTGCCGGGCAGTGGTGGTGCATGCCTTTAATCCCAGCACTTGGGAGGCAGAGGCAGGCGGATTTCTGAGTTCCAGGCCAGCCTGGTCTACAGAGTGAGTTCCAGGACAGCCAGAGCTACACAGAGAAACCCTGTCTCGAAAAACAAAAACAAAACAAAACAATAAAAGAGTAAGGACAGTAAGGAGGTCCATGTACCCCATCGCACCCCCAAAATGTTCTCTTTCACATCGCTCCTTACACTTAGTGTCCTGGTACCCAGAGGGAGCAGAGGAGTCCTGGCTCCAAAGAGCATTTCCAAGACCGAGGCAGGGTGCCAGAGCTGCTTAGGGCTGCCTGGTCCACAGGCAGAGGGCTGTGGCCCACAGAAACCCTGGGCAGCAGTGGGATGGCAGCTTCCTGCCCAGTGTGTGGCCTTCAGTTTGCTCCTCAGTAGCCTCAAGGCAGCACCAGCTCAGTGTGCATATAATTAACATTTCACAACCATCTCAGCCTGGGTGCCTTAGAGTGTGCAACGCTGTACACACGTGTACACAATGTGTGCCCTCCCTGGGACATCCCACCCCTAAGTCCTGCAGAGGGCTGAGAGGCCCAGAGTGGAGAGGGCTCTCTGCCACCAAGCCTGCAGAGGGCCCCTTACACCAAACCAATACCCTGTCCTATGGGAGGGAGGAAGTGAGCTCAGACTGCTGTCCACATGCTTGTTGGCTGTCTCTGAAAGGCCACACTTAGAGCCAACAGCCACGCCCATGTGGCCTTCCACACTTCCAGACCCTGGATCTGAATTTAAGTTCAGGGTTCCTGGTGTCCATGAATTTCTGAGCAAAATGGAAAGGCTAGAGAATGGGTCCCACCCTCTGCTCCCCCCAGATGAAGTTTCCCCAATGTTTTCCTGCACTGTGCATTCAGTTATCTGCCTAGGGCTGCTTCACCCTGCAGTGACAGCCATGTGAGGGCACCCCTCCCTCCGGGGTCCTGCCTCAGCCTTCCTTCGAGGCCTGCAAGTGTTATCCTCTGCCCTGCACTGCAGGAGACCAAGGGCTGATTCCTAGGCAGAATCTCAGACCCCAGAGCTACTACCTCTGAGGACTTATGCAGAAGGCCAGCGGATGAGCTATGGGTGGGTCCTCAGCACCTCATGCCTCCACTCAGACCTTAGGCTGCCTCAGAGAGATCCAGGGAAGGTCCCCAGGAAAGGCCACACAACCCCACCCCAGCCAGTGCCAGCAGAGCCTTGCCAAGATAGGCTCATTACGGAAGCAATTAGCTCTAACAGCTTTTAGCTGGAGCTTGGTGGCTCCAAGAGAAATTAACCCTAATTACCCACAATCACCGACCCAGCACTGCTTAGCCTACCCCTGGGTCACCAAAGCGAAGTTTCAGAGTGGCCAAGTGTCCTGGGGATTGCCACAAGAGCACCAGGCTCTCCCTCTCTCATAGTCCTGGGAGTTGGGAGTCTTTCTGGGTGCATGAAATGTTCCTTCAGAATATTTTCTTCAGAGGGGCCAGGAGGATGTGTTCCTTAAGAGCCCAGCCAGTTGACCCTTACTGCTCTGTGTGCCTCTGTGACCTCTGTCACCCACATACAAATGTTAAAGCCTCCGAGCACGGCACCCCATCTGTCTTGGGGTTAATATTGCTGTGATGGAACACATAACCAAAGCAAGCTGGGGAGGAAAGAGTTTGCGTGGTTTACATATCATAGCCCATCGCTGAAGGGAGTCAGGACAGGCACTCAAGCAGAGCAGGAACCTGGAGGCAGGAGCTGGGGCATGGACAGGTGCTGCTTACTGGCTTGCTCCTTGTAGCTTGCTCAGCCTGTGTTCTTACGGAACCCAGGGCCACCAGCCCAGGAGTGGCACCACCCTGAATGTGCTGGGCTCCCCCAGGAATCACCAGTTAAGAAACTATCCCACAGGCTTACCTACAGGCTGCTCTCATGGAGGCGCTTTCCCAGCTGAAGCTCCCTCCTTTCTGATGGCCCTACTTTGTGTCAAGCTGACACAAACTAACCAGCACACACCTTCTCCCCACCTGCACTTTGCATCCTGGAGCTCATCTCTCTGGAACTGGGTATGTATAACTTGAGACATAGAAGCTGGGGTCGTTGGGGCTGGAGAGATGGCTCCGCAGTTAAGAGCACTGTCTGCTTTTCAAGAAGACCCGAGTTCAATTCCCAGCATCTGCACGGCAATTCACAAGTGTCTGTAACTCCAGTTTCAGGGAATCTGAAACCGTCACATGCAGACAAATATCAATGCACATGAAATTTAGAAGAACAAAAAACTTTAAAAGGTATGTTTGTACCCCATTCCTGTGGGAAAGTAGCCTTAGACTGGGTTCTGACAACTGGCCTCTTCAGGAAGCCAGATTGTCCAGTGGTTCTAATGATATTCTGGGTTCAGCATGTGCTTCTGCAGGGGCTCTGAGAGAGCAGGATGCACAGGCCCAGTGGTGGTGGGCTGGGAGGTGATTCACATAGTCTGTAGATTAGAGGCCAACTGGACCACAGCACTAAGTGCCAGCCTGGGGGACAGATCATGATTAAGGGTGTTCTGGTCTAAGGGCAATCCCTCCCAGACTTCCCACGTTGGGACCCTGTCCCCAGGACCTCAGCATCGAAGTGTATTGAGAGATGAGGCCGTTAAAGAAGTGACTGAGGTAGCAAAGTCCCTAGGTCAGCTATCACCTAGGCTGCATCCTCATGAGAAAAGAAGACGGAGACACAGGTACTCATCGAAGGACAACTCAGTGGGAACAGAGACAGTGCCAGCTTCAGGAGTCAGCCTGCCAATGGCCCTGGATCGTCTCCTACCTCCAGGTTCCTGCCATGAGTTCCCTCAGTGATGGGACTGTGGCCTGACAGTGTGAGGAGAAATTAACCCTTCCATTCCCGCATTGCTAATGTATTATCACAGCAACAGAAATCTTAACGAAGGTGAGCTGGGGAAGACAGTCCTTCCTCCCTAGGCTGGTAGTGCTGGGCATGAAGGCCCCGTGTGGCTAGGGGAACTTCAGAGACTCTGGCTCTGCCTCCCATGGGGAACTCTGGAGCTGTGGAGGGTGGGTGGACAGTGTGAGTGTGGACAGTGAGAGCAAGGGCGGCTTGATTGGCATCAGGATGGGGGAAGAGGAGGCGGTCACTGGGGAGAGGCTCTGGATCTCCAGTCAGAGAGGAATGGAGAGTCCTCATCCTACCTCTGACTTCACATCCTCCCCACCAGCCGGCTTTGGCTCCAGCCTCACCTCTTACAACTAAAATCCTACTTAGTCCCTGGGACAGCCCCAGAAAAAATCCTTCCCCTGCCTTGCTCAGCCTACTTTCTTATAACATCCAGGACCACCAGCCCAGGGATGGCCCTGCCCACAATGGGCTGAACCTCCCCCAGCCATCGATCTCTATTTAAGAAAATGTACCACAGGCTTGTCCACAGGCCAATCTGATTGGGACATCTTCTCACTTGGGGCTCCCTCTTCCCAAATGACTCTAGCTTGTGTCAAGTTGACATAAAACTACCCAAACCTGGCTTTTGCCAAATAGCCAATAAATTATTCAGTTTGCAAAATGCCATTATGTGTGAGTTTACTTAATTGAATAGAATAATTTATGGTAAAACCTGGGGAAAAGAAGATCGATGAGGAACGGCAAAGAGGAATGATTGAGCGTCAGCAAAGGCAATTTGATTTTTATCCCTCATTATAATAATGTTAAAGGGAAAACATCAACTTGGGTCAGAATCAATATTTGCAGAGTGTCTGGACCATGAATTTTAACTGGAGGTGGCGAGGAGGTGGCTGGGCGCATCAATAATTAATGCTTTGCCTGCTGCCACAAATAACGCCTGGGCTTGGGTACAGATGCCCACTGCCCACAGATTTGTTGGTGATCGTAAAAGGTAATTTAGGAAGGAGTCTGTTGGCGATGCGTGTTCAACACGCCCAACATGATTCAGGACGTGGCTTCGCACAGGGTCCTCACAAATCACCGAGACAGATGAAGTGAAACTTGGCTCTTTTCCAAAGTCCCTGTATCCAGGAGTCATATAGCCCGCCCTTTGTGCATCTCAGGCTCCCAGCGCTCACACAACACGGGCCATGTACCACCAACCCCCAGGCACCCCTTATCCCAAGAGGGCAGTGGACAGCAGGTTCCAGGTGTGACACACACACAGCCACCCCCTGAATGGGACCCTGGGCCTATCAATCCTGCTTGTAAAATCCAGTCACCTCCCTTGTCACAGAGTGTCCCTGGAGAACCAGAGCCCAGAGGTTCCGCTGAAGGTGCCAGCATTTTGTGCTCTGCTCGCGTGAAGACTCCTGGTCTGGCGTCTTCTGCTGAGACACTCCCACCGATAGGTGTGGACATGTGCCTACGTAGAAGGCTGCTGGCTCTGGCCCTGAAGGTCTGGGGAATGACAGTGCCCAGGGTCCCTGAGAGTGACTTGCTGAGCCAGCCTCCTATACCCTGGCATCAGAGGTATCCTGAGACCTCCAGGCAGTCGTCCCTGTCCAGTGTGGTCAGCATCAGGAAACAGCTTTGTGAATGTAAACTCCAAGAGAGCCATTCTTGTCCAGGCTTGGTGAAGCACAGCTGGAAGCCCATGTGCTCAAGAGGGCTAGCTGGAGGGACCTGTGTTCAAGGTCAGTGTGAACAACTGAGCGTCAAACTGGTGAGGCTGGTAACACAGTGTAGGATGGGTTCACTGTCCTGAATCCTCACAAGACCCTGTCTTCACTATGATATCTTCTACACCGTGCCATTGAGCCTCAGAAGCAATACTCTGAAAACGAAATCTGATGGGCCATGAACTGGAAGAGGAAACGGGTCATCTTATGCCCATGTGATTTGCCACCCACCTCATAAATACTCATAAAAAGGCTCTAACACCCACCCAAAGCCCACTGTACTGGTGCCACTGGGCCTTTGGTCTGACTGCCTCAGTCTTTCCCTGGTGTGCACTAGACAATTCTTCTGTGCCAAAGAAATTGCTCAGACTGTGTCTCTCAGCTGAATTCTTTTCTTCAAGAAGACAAAAGCCAAAGAGGAAACCTTTACCCAATAGCAGAAAGCTGAACGGACGGCTGATGGACAGATTAGAGTATGGAAAACAGGTGGACAAGTGACTGACAGACTGGGAAGGAGGAAGGATGCCTGGGTAGATGCAAGGATGGTGCATGAGACTGAGCACCGGCCCTCAGAAAGCCAGAGAGCACCCTTGGTCTCCTTTCAGGGGGAGGAAGACAGCAATGCATGTTTATCACATGAACACACGAGTACTGCTTAGCTGTAGAACACGTGCTTCAGCGTGCGCATGGTCTTAGGTCCAATCCTCAGCAACACACCTCAGCAGCGGTGTCCACCCCTTCCCCTGCCACGGTCCTCCTGATGGACAGCCCAAGCTCCGCCCTCTGACTGTTGGTTTCTCTCTGCAGCCTGGGAAGGAAGCTGGGAAGTGGCTGTTCTGGGCTGCAGCAGCTGCTGTCCGGCAGACTGACAGCGCACAGCAAGGTTCCTCACACTGCTGTCCCGCCCAAGCCTGGTTCTCAGCGGGGCACCTGTCAGCAGGGGTCAGGTAAATGTGGGAGAGGCGGCAGGCGCTAATAAAAGCCACTGCCACCTGTCACAAAGGATGGAAACAAACAGAAAGGGCCAAAGACAGAGATAGAACAACCTGCGGAATGAGCTCAACTCTGTATCAAAAGGACTGGAAAAAAAATCTAAAACAGAATCCCGCGCCTAAGGTACCCTTGAAACCAAACCCTGCCCCTGCCCCTGCCCCTGCCCCTGCCCCTGCCCCTGCCCCTGCCCCTGCCCCTGCCCCTACCTCCTCTGGCCTCCCTCTCTACCCAGCTGCACCGACTGCCCTGCCCGGTCCCTCCTTTCCCTTGCTTGGTCTCTGGCCTGGGCAAGCTCTGCCTCTTTCCAGCCTACCCTCTTCCATCCCCACCACCTTCCCTGCCTATAAGCATCCAAATGTACTTCTGGTTTGTCCCGCCCACTCCCAAAGCCTTCCCAGGAGTACCAGTGAACAGTCCACAACAGATTCTTTGGGAAAAGGCGTCTGATACAGAAAGCTTTATATAAATGTCCCTTCTGTGGAAGCAATGTACGCACACGATGTGAGGGATGAGACCCACACAGACTGCAAATTGTGCCTGGCCTTCATCCACACAGCCAGCCCTGTGGCCACCATTCACATGATCTGATAAATGAAGCCATGTGTCTTACCCAGATGAAATCACTTAAGTGTGGCCTGTGATCTGTTCAACTTCCCTCCCCTTACACAGATTCAATTCATTCAACAAAAACTACCAGCCATGCAATGTCAACCCTGACTTCAGTGACTTTGTTATGGGGCAGGATCAGGACATGAGCTAGTCTACATTATTTAGTGGCAAATATTTGGCAACTGGTTCGTGCAACCTCTAAACATTTAGCCATTGCATTTTGGCGGCAGCAGCAGAAGCCAGTGCCTCATTAGCTCCTCTGCAATACCTGCTTGACACTGTACATGAATGGCTAGATGGATGGGTAGGTGGGTGGGTGGACGGATGGGTGGATGGATGGATGGGTAAATGGATGGATGGATGGGTAAATGGAGGGATGGAGGGATAGATGGGGTGGGTGGGATGTGTGAGAATATGAGTAAGGGGATGGTAGATGGATAGTTTGGTGGATGGATGGGTGGGTGGGCTACTGGGTGGTTAGGTGGATAGATGGATAGATGTGTAACAGAATGGTAGATGGATAGTTTGGTGGGTGGGTGGGCTAACGCGTGGCTAGACAGATGGGTGGGCACGTGGATGGAGCGGTGGGTAGATAAATGAATGGGTGGAGAGACAGGATAAAACAAAGTCTCTGCACAAGACACTGCCAAAAACATCTCGGGCTGAGCAGGCCCCGGGCTCACACCTTGGCTGCTCAACCAGAACCACTGTGGTGTCATAGGGCCCACGGCCTCCTTCATTCTCACATATGACCGGCATTCCCCTGCTCCACGCCAGCCTCTCCCCAGCACACACTGTCACCATACTATCTCTATCTATACTAAGATCAAACTCTTTGATGCCTCCCTCAGTGCCACCTGCTACTCAGCCATGCTAAGAGCTTACGTTTGGCGATGCAGGAAATTCTGGCCTTTTGAGTCCACCTTGTGCAAGTATGCAGGATCATTGTACCAAGCTGTCCACATCAGCCTCCAAGAAACAAGGATGCCTCTCCCGGTTTACAGAAAAAATAACCTTCCAGCCAGGACAGAAGAGAGGCCCAGCCCACCCTCTACTCCGACTGGGGCTTGTGCTGTGGCCCTGCGACCCAGGACCCATGGCAAACTCCATCCAGGACAGCTTCGGGATAGGCATTCACTCCAGGACAACATGGCCTTGTCTCTACCTGGGGCCTTTGCTACTCCATGATGTTCAGAGCCAGTGTTCTACCTCATCTTCACCAGACCTGATCCCCCACTGCCCACCCTGATGGATTTGTCCTGAGTCAGGAGCCCTCCTGGCAGAGCCTGGCATAGCTGGCTTCTAGGCAAATAGCTGTCTCCTTAAAAGAAAAGGATGTTCTTATAGAGCTGGCTACGTGGCTGAGCAGGTAAAGGTGCGTACCACCGATCCTGATGACCCGAGATCCACTCCTGGGACCCACATGGTGGAACAGAGAACAAACTCCCTCAAGTTGCCCTTTGACCTTTACATGTCCGCATGATGGAACACACACATAATACATAAGTAAATAAAACCCGTGCATAGCCACAACATGCCTACATCAGCCTGGCTGTGACACACACACACACACACACAAGCTGTTCTGAGACTGGAAGTTTTCAGAGCACACAGGCCAGGGATGACCAGAATTGATGTGGGTCACATGTGGTTTCAAGATATACCAACAACTGTATTTTTATGAATGCAAAATAAAGAGAAGACTTTTGGACTGAAGGTTTCCTTGGAAGAAATCCTGCTATCCCATCCCACCTTCAGCCCGCTGTCTCCGTCTCCCCTGAGCCTTGTGGGTTCTTCCTGGACTTGCCTCTACAGCCTGAGATCTCAACAGCCATCAAGTGGGGGTAAACCCCTGGGGATCCTTAAACCTCTGTTCTTTCCCCTTGATTCTTCTCCTAACTCTTCAGTCTCCTGGGTGTCCACTTGGTGACCTTCAGTTTGGCTCTAGCCTGGACAGCCTGGGGTCCTGACCTCACTAAGGCAGTGTGGTTGGCTATGTCAGCTCTGGAGATGAAGGCGGGAAGCCGTAGCATATATGCCCAAATTCTCAGGTAAAGCAAATGTCCGGAGAGTCCTAGGGACAGAGGACCAGATACCAAGAAGCTTATGGGATTATAAGTCTGGGGTTTAGGGAAAGGGCTTTAAACATTGCACCACAGTGCCTCTATAATATAGAGGGAGGAGGGAGCCAAACTGAAGGCCACCAAATGGACACCCAGGAGACTGAGGAGCTAGGAGAAGTAACAAGAGGAAGGACTAGATCCTTAGGAAGGCCACCTAAGGTTCACCCTCCCTTGATGGCTGTAGAGGGCTCATCCTCTGAGATAGGTAAGGCAGTAGAAGGACAGAGGTTCCAGGGTATACTGCCCACACTGTCAGCAGGGAGGACATCCCACACTCCCCTCCCTCCCTCCCGCAGCACTCCCTCAGCCCTGGGCTCATTTGCAAGTCTAACTGCCCTGTGCAGCTCTGGCATTCACACCCCATATGTTAGCACCCAGGGCTGTGATGTTGACTGGATGAACGCTCAGCTGGGGGCAGACCCCAGCTTTACAGCACAGAGATCTCAGGAAGATGTCTCACATGGAGCAAGGCTTGAGCACTATCTCCTCACCTCCCCCTCCCATGCTCTCCCCCCCACCCCCCATTGCTTCAAGCTGATGTTGGCCCAGGTGCAAGAGGCTGAGCTGCCCTAGGGACACAGAAAGGCTTAGGCAGCCAGGCCACTGAGTTGACCTCTCGGTGCTGACAAGTCTCAGGAGCAGCGTGAAGTTGGGGATGAACTGACCCAGAGCTCTGCTGTCTCCACCTTGCACAGCTAGAGGCACCGGGGACAGGACCTCTGACCATCACCCGACCTTGGATCATGATGATTCCCCAGTAGAGTGCCACAAGGGACTGACCATACCCCAGCTTCCTCACCCAACAGGGGACTTCCAGGCAAGCCTAGTACTGTCCACATCCACAGGCATGTGCTCACATGCACACCAATGCTCACACAGGTATCAGACAGGCAGCTGTCCATGAAGACCTTGAGCACCGGCCTGGCTTTGCTTCATAGTCAAAGAGCCCTGCTGAGTCTCTCCACCCTTCCTTCTGATCTTGGGCAGGCCCAAGCCCCTGGATCTCACTTTTCCAGACTATTAAGTGGGATGACAGGTAGCAGCCAGGCCCGAACAGGAGAGAACATTTAACTGACTCTAAGGTGATGGCAATGAAGAGCCACACAGAAGACCACACAGGCTTCCTGATACCCAACACTCCCTGCTGTAAGCAGGACACCTTTTCTCTTTTCTAGACTGGGAGGCGAGCCCAGAGAGGGTGTTCCGCTTTCATTTCTATTGCTGTGATAAAACCCTGTCCTAAAGCAACTTAGGGAAGAAGAAAGGTTTATTCAGCTTACAGTTCCAGGTTAATGGCCCTCGCTGAGGGGAAGTCACGCCAGGAGCTAAGCAGCTAGTCACACGCCAGTCACAAGCAGCAGGGTATGAATTCACCACGCTGCCTGCTGCCTGCCCACTGAGATTCCTCCTGACCTACACAGCTCAGGACCCCTTTCCTACAAAATGGTACTGCCCACATGGGCTGGTCCTTCATGCATCAATTAATAATCAAGACAATCCCCTATAGGCATGCCCACAGACCAAACTGATAAAGACAAATTGCTCAATTGAGACTGCCTTCCCAAATGACAAGTTGACATTTAGAAGGAACCATGGGCCAGGCGGTGGTGACACATCCTTTAATGCTATCACTTGGGAGGCAGAGGCAGGCCAGCCTGGTCTACAGGTCAAGTTCCAGAACAATCAGGGCTACACAGAGAGACCCTGTATTGAAACAGACAAGCAAACAAAAACTAACCATAATCGTGGATAAACATCCAACCCAGGTCACAGAGCCAAGGAGGCTGTGCAGCCAAGGAGGTGGTGTGTCCTGTGCTTTATCATGTGTGCTGCCCTGTCTCACCCAGTTCACTAACACCCACTGTGTGCCAGTCACCAACCAGTCCCTCACTAAGTTCAGTGTCTTAGAGGAATCCCCAGGAATCAAGAGCAATCATGTTGCTCTTGATTTCAGAAGAGTACATGGAGATACAGCTTGTAGGAACCTGGCCCCAGATAGACCAGAACATGTACCTCTGTGTACCTATGTGTGCGCACACAGACTGATAAGAATATGGCCGCCTCGGGAAGCCATTGTTCTCCCTGGCAACTTCCTAACCAGCACACAGACTGACCCCTGGAGCCCTGAGCTCAGCATGTTGGGAAATTCCCAAACACTGGGACACAAGCTGCCTCCCCCTCCCCCTGGCTGTGCCTTGTGAGCAGGCACCCACCGCCAGTGGCAAAGAGCCCTGGCCATACCCCATCTCTAACGGGGTAAAGCTGGGGCTACTGTCCCCAGGGACTGTCCCCTTGGTTCATATCATAGAGCTGCCAGCTCTGAAGAACTATCTTCCCCAGGCCCCAGGTCAACCCTCTCTCCTTCCTGTGGGGACCAACTGAGGCCCAGATGGTAACAGAGACAGATCTACTGGAAGAACCCCCATCCTCCCAGGAGTGTCCCCACAGATGCCTCCCAGTCTGCCCCACAACAGTAAATGCTTATCCTACCAAGGGCAAGAAAACCATTAGTGAGCAGTGACTGGGTCCCCCGGGGCCTGTCAGAGAGATTGGTGGGCATACACTGCTTTCCACTGTCTGAGATTGACAGCGGGCTGCCTTCCTGGCTGCCAGCACACAGTGGGTCTCTTCTGGCAGAGTCTAAGTCCCGCCTCTCTCTCCCACAGAAGCTTCCAGGCAACAGGGTACATCCACAGGCCATGCTATCGTCCCAGCATTATCCAAGTCTCCGGCAGGGCCTGAAACTTCCTGTCCTTGGGAGTTCCTGGCCTCCTCATGCACAGAAAGATATGGGGCTATCCTACACTCTAAACCCTTGGGTCTTCTGGGCTCTGGCGCCGGCCCATAACTGGCTTTGGAAAGAGAGTGTCTGGACCCAGCTAAGCCCCACATTTGCCCACTGACCTCAAAAACGACAGAGCTCACATCCCCACACACACCAGAGAGGCGGGCATGGTCATCACTTCTCTAGAGACTTGGAGCTGTCTAATTGTTGCTCTGTTCCACACTGGAGCGGGAAGGAGCCAGACTACATGCCCGCTTCTGTCCAGTGTGTGGGTGACAACAGTTTCTTGGCTGCTGAAGATGCGTCTGAGACCCAGCCTTTTGTGATGGGCTCTGCAGGGGTCCTGTTCACTGATCCTGAGATCCAGCCTGAGGAAAGGCCGGCCTGGAAGCAGTAAGAAGAATGAGTGAGGTGAGACAGAAGGTCAGGAATGCTATTGGCACATGAGAGGGCCGTCCACAAAGGTATCTCACCAGCAGAGGCAAGAACTCCACTACGGCTGCCTGCTAAAGTCTCTCTTGTGCTAGCAGGCAGACAACATTTCGAAGGCTCTCACCAGAAGCCCCCACGTACCGTGAGAGTCATGCCCAAGCCCTCTTTTGGAACCCCAGTGGCTCCTGTTTTACCTTACCAGTTCATAACCACATCCAACACACCTCCAGAGACACCAGTGATACCGGACCAGAGCCCTGAAGTACGTGGAGACAGGCGAACCACAAGGTCAGCTCCCACCCAAAGCTTGCCTGCTCTCTACCTGTGTTCCCCACAGGAGGTGGCCTCGCCTAGCTCTACAGCTCCAAAGTTGCCAGCTCAACACACAGCCCACCCTCCAACCTTTTCCTCCACCAGGGTCCAGAACCAAATCCCAACCAGTTCCTTCTGCGAGGCTCTCGGTTCAGCCCTTCGTTAAATTTGCAACCATCTCTGGGGAAACCAAATCCCTGACCAATTTACCCACCTGAAAATCAGGGGGGTGGGTGGGAGAAGGCTTGACCTGGGAAGCAGGTGGAGTGACAGACACAACAGGAGACTCCCTGGGGAGCCATGCTCTCTTCTGTGTGTGTGTGGGGGGGGGGGGGGAGGACTGACTAGCAAAGACTGGCATAGGCTAGAGGACCATGCGTGCCACAAGGAAATGTTTACCCACCCTTTCTATACACACCCTTTCTGGGAGACTACAACACTGGTTCTCAATCTATAGGTCATGATCCCCCCGCCAAGACCATCAGAAAATACAGATATTTACATTATGATTCATAACAGTAGCAGAATTACAGTTATAAAGTAGCAACAAAATGCTTTTATGGTTGAGGGTCACGTGAGAGTGAAGGTCACAGCTCTTTATTGAAGGTCACAGCATTAAGAAGGTTCAGAACCACTGGGCTAGGTAAAGAGGCCTGGAGCCAGGTGGCAGAGCTGGCACTAGCTTACAGGTTTGACATCCGTGGCACTCTGGGTATCTCAGAAGCACAGGACAGCCCCCCAGCAGGCCACTGCTAGCTTCTGTCATCTCTCCTAAGCTCCAGGAAACCTGGATTCCCTGCACGGGCCTGGGACAACTTCGTTTACCCCTGACCCATTCATCCCGGCCCAAAGCCAGGCTTTGCACAGACTGCCTGCCTGTGGAAACTCCAAGAATCCAATCATCAGGCTCCCAGGGCAAGCACAAAGGGCAGTACCTTCCTGCCTCAGCCTGGCATTAGACAGAAGCCAGCCCAGCCCTGGCCCTGGGAGGCACTGGGGTGAGTGCTGGAGAGACAGGCTAGGCAGTCAAGCTGTAGCTCACACACCAGCTCATCACAGTTCTCAGCAGAGACCCCTGCATCTCATAAAGATGTCCAGAGTCGGCACCAGCAACGCCAGGACCACAAATCAGTGAGGGCAGTGTCTGTTCGTCTCTGCCAGGCAGACCAGCCTTGAGACAGCCACAGGCTGCAAGAAATACAGCCCGACATCCTTGGTGGGGAGGAAAGGAGAGATTTATTCCACGCACAGAGCCCTGGGTGATGTCTAGGACAGCTCGGATGCAGCCAAGAGATGCTCTTTCTACAGTAAGGGAAATTAAGGACCCTCACCTAATTAATATTCTCAGAACTCCCTCCCTGGTCCTCATCGGCATAGCGTGGGACCCATGTTACCAGGGGCCTCAGCAGCAGGCTCCCTCCCAGGGACTAAGACTTCTTCCTTTCTTCCACTAACTGGTCTCCTTCTCTCCATAGCTGTGAAGCCAGGACCCCCGGGGGGTGGAGCTGTTATCCTGTTTTGAAAGACAAGAGCAAGCAGCAACCACCTCAGGCCAGCCTGGTCTACAGGATGATTAGGAAATGGCCTGCCAACACCCACTGACAGCAGGTGGCAGAGAGGAGCCAACCACTGGCAAGAGGCCTAGCTGCCCGGGGCAGCGCATCCAGTGTGAACTTTCTCCTAAGGTGACGATGACGACAGTTGGAAGGTGGCTGTAGTGACCTCACCTGGGACCGCCTTGTGGGTTCTCAGGGACGTCATTGCTCTTGCTCTCAGCCTCGGGGACAGGCTGGGCTGTCCAGGCCACACTAGTAATTACAGTGGCATCACCCTACCCAGAGGCCAGCAGCCAACTCCCTCTCCATCCCTTTTCCAAGTCTGGGCCACTGAGTTCACTGTGAAGCCCAAGGCTGGTACCGGGCTGCTGTCAAGAATGGCCCAGCCAAGTCTTGGACAGTTTCTAGGACTCGTCAGGGCTGGTCTGCAGCCTGGGGTCCTGATTTTTGCACATGGTCTTTACCCCTAGAAACTCCCCTATTTCCAAGGAGCCCAGATAAGAAGGATAAGAAGGACCTACAACCACCTGGGTCCTCTGAGAACTTAGCAGCTCCTCAGGTCCTCATATGGCCTCAAATCTGTCATGCCTGTGAATCCAGGGTATGTGGTAGGGAAGCCTACTGATGCAGTGGGACAGCTGGATTGAATGTGCCCTCCAAATAAACATGTTGAGGTAGGGCTGGTCTGTAAGGTCTCAGAACCCAGGCAGCTGGGATGACCTCTGGGAGACCAGCAGTGGCCCCAGGGCAATAGTCTGGGACGAGGAAATAATATCACCAGGTTCCATGGCTTTCGGCAGCCTGGCAGAGTTTCCGTTACAGATCTAAGAGGTTGGACAGAGCCCACAGAAGAAAATAAATAACTGCAAGTCCAGACTGATGTCAACCAGGGTTGACCAGAAGGGACACACTTCCTTCACAGAATCCCCAACTGTTCATGTGAAGACTCCCTCTAACCTCCAGAGGTGCAGAATTGTCACCCCGGTGTGGCATCCTTGGTTACATTTCAGGGGAAAAGAAAGGAACAAGGGTTGAAACCAAGGCAATGGAGACAAAGGCCACACCACAGTTCATAATATACCCATCCTGGCTCATCAGTCACAGTAAACATCATCACAGTAACGGGAGACAGAATACTGGGGAAGCAATGTGGGGCTTGGGGGTGCTATGGTATCCTCAGCATTGTGTTTCAATATAAACTAATGTGAAGTGTGGTTCTGTGTAGCAGAGTGTGGAAGTACACAACTGTAATCCCAGCAAGGGTAAGAGGTTCATGAGTTTGAGGCCAGCTTATCTTAAAAAGTAAATAAAATATAAAGACTAAAATCCAGATGGGGCACACCTGACACCCCAGTATTTCAGAGATGGAGGCAGGAGGATTGGGAATTCAAGATCACTCTTAGCTACATAGGGAATTCAAGGCAATTTTGGGCTACACATTTCTAAAAATAGGTAAACAAGTAAAAGTCAATAAAATAAGGTTGGAAAGACGGCTCTGAGGTTGAAAACACTGGCTTCTCCTTCAGAGGACCCAGGTTCAATTCCCAGGACCCGTATGGTAACTCACAACCTCTGTAACTCTGGCCCTTGGGGAATTGAGACCTTTTCTGTGGGTGACACAAGCACGTGGTGCAGATAACAGACATGCATTCAGACAAAACACTCATACATGTGAAAGTAAGTTTAAAAATTTTTAAATGCAATAAAGCAAGTAAGTAAAATTTAAAAGGACAATTCAGAACCAAGCACACTAAAGGACTAAATTGCTGTTTTTTCTAAAACTGGGGACTGACTCTGGGCCTCACACACACAGAACCAGTGAACATCTTCCCTGGTCACCTTTTGCTGGCTTTATGTCCGTGCGTCATGTGTATGCCTGGTGCCAGGCCTTGGAGGGCACTGGGTCACCTAGAACTGGCGTTACAGATGACTCTGAGCTGCCAGGTGGCTTCTGGATTTCCCACCGGATCCTCTGGAAGGGCAGCCAGTGCTCCTAACCTCTGAGCCATCTCTCCAGCCTCAGCTACTCGCTCTTTAAATTCTGAGCCCAGGTCTCAAATCCAGGTAGGATTTGAATGTTAGATTCCATACCTCTGTCGACAGAGTGATTGGGATCACAGGCCTGCATCTCACCCCATCTAAAAGCTGGGGAGGGTGCATTTAAGTCTTGGTAAGGAAGGCACCTGCGGAGGACCCTTGGGCTGCCCAGGGCAGAGCCATGCCCTGGAGAGAAGGTTCAGGGAGGCTTGGACCTCTCTGGTCCTCCCAGAGGTCTCTGGCTGCGACAACAAGGATACCCCTTGCTCAGCCCCTGTGCCTGGCACCCCTGGATTCTGCAGAAGGGAAAACCCTCTGCCCTGCCTTTTTCTGAAGGACTGACAGACCCTGGGGCTGGACCTCAATGCTCCCATTCGTAACTTAAGACTTCTAAGGCCACCCGTCTGGGACTGTGAGTGGGTCCTACCACTGAGTAGCTCTTAGCTTCCTACCAAGAACCCCCCATACCTCATCCTGCCTCCACCCTGCAGGAAAGCCAGCCTCTTGGCAGCTCTGGGAATTCCTTCCCAGCCCCTCCCAGCCTCCAGGGCTTCCTGTGTGGAAACAGCCTGAATCCTGCCTTGCTAAACACAATATCAGGAGGGAGAGGGCGCCCCGTGAGCTTCCTGTTTGCGGGGAGCAGATCCCAGAGCCTGGTCCCAGGGCTCCTGGCCCAGGAATGGAGCAGCCAAGCCAGAAGGGTGGAAGAGTCCCTTCACCCCAGTTCAGGAATGTAGGGGTTCTCCTGGAACTGCTATGACAGGGCCTTGCAGTTCCCCGGGGACTGTCAGACAGACCCCCTAAAGCTGAGGCCACTTCCAGAGAGCTCAAAGCATTGTGAGTCCAAGGCTTCTCCTACTGACCCAACCTAGTTCTTGGAGAAGGGAACACACACACACACACACACACACACACACGCACAGATAGACACACGCACGCACACACACAGGTACACACACACACAGATACACACACACACACATACACACACACACACACACACACACGAGAGAGAGAGAGAGAGAGAGAGAGAGAGAGAGAGAGAGACAGAGACAGAGACAGAGACAGAGAGACAGAGACAGAG
>NC_034596.1:106164204-106211384 GCF_900095145.1 Mus pahari | reverse complement strand
AGAGAGAGAGTCACACCTCTAAGGCAGTAGGTCTGGCCCTGTATAGGGATTAACCCCCACAGCACCCCTTCCCATTGGGGGCTTGAAGGGTGCAGCCACATAGCTCAGCCACTGTCCTGCCTGCTTTGACAGTCTGGTTCTTGCCTCTTCTGAGTTCCCTACTGTGTCCTGGACGCTCCTTGCCCCTCCTACCCATTGGGCTTTCTGTGCCCAGGGCTGGAGTGGTTAGGGCAAGCAGGACAGGCCCCGACTCGCAGGCTGAGTCAGGCGGGCACTTTGCCTTAGGGAAGCACAGGCCAGGAGCCAGGCCAGCTTCTGAGCCTGAGAGCTGACGCCTAAGCTGCCACAAGCCTGCCCCCCACCCCCAAACGGCCCAGGCCGGTGCCCCAGCCTCTCGGGCTTCAGGTCCCTGCTGGCTGCTATCCCTTAAAACTGGTCTGCACTGCAGCTCTGCTCCAGGCTTCACTGAGCTGCACCACCTGGGAAACGTTCCCTCAGGATCTCAATCTACCCTCCTCTCTGCAGGAGTGGGATCAGGAGGGAGCTTGAGCAGCCCCTTCCCCTCTGCTTCAGTTTTCCATCCCTAAGGAGGATGCAGACGTATCCATTACAGGAGGCACGGACGGGGAAGACTGCCATGGGCCCAGCTTCCACTACAGACCTGGGTTCTGGGTGACTGCTGTGTTCCCATCCATAAAATGGGCGTAGAGGGACTCACACTGCTCCCCACGAGATTCCCAGCCCTTAATGACAGGGCTGAGGGCTTTGATGTCCCAGATGAAAGGCCATGCAAGGCTCCCAGGATGGCCTCAGGACAGTGGGTTCCTAGTCTGGAAAAGCAAGTGCCATGTTCCTCAAGTCTGAGCTGTGAGCAGGGGCTTTACCCAGGAGGCCACTAACAGGCTGGGCTCTGCCTGTCAAGGATCAAAGGCGGGGATGCCTCCCTATGGAGAAGGGTCTGACACTCCTGTGACAGAAAGATGTCAGTGTAGCTGAGGTGTCCCAACTGCTGCCCACCCTCATACAGTCCCGATGGCACATGCCCAGGAGGCAGAGCCCATTGCGGGGGCCCTGTGGGAGGCCTATGTGGACCCTACCTGAACCCTATGCCATTGTTTCTGCAGACAGCACCTCCGCGCAGTGCACACGGGCACTGGGCTGCAAGCCATAAAAGTGAGCTTTTTGCTTCTCTCTTGAGACTAGCCCCCAGTTCAGCATACCCTGTGCAACAGGACAGAACGTCTTGTCTTGGATGACACAGAGCTGGCTGGAAATATCACCGTCCTTCTCAGAGCCTGTGTGCTACTGGCTCAGGATACAAGATGTAGGATCGGGGGAAATCAGGGCACCTTCCCGATTGGCCTGTGACTCCCAGTCCCACACACTGGCTGCAGTAGAGGAAGGCAGATGAGGAGGCAGCCCTGTCCAGACCCACGGAGGCCAGCGAGTAGACTTGGTTAGAACAACTCTTGGGCATTCTGCAACAGCGGAGTAGAGCTGCCTGCCCAGAGCCCTCTTCCGCCCCAGATGGGGCCCTCTACAAGGAAACTCACTCCTTTGTTCAGTCATTCTCTTCTCTTCAACAAGTGCCCCCCAGGGCTCTCTGGGGCCCAGCCCTGTGCCATGTAGAAATTGATGACTCAGACCCCGCCCACCCAAGGGCCCCACCGAGGCTAGGAGATACAGACGTAGAGACCACACAAGGTGTGACTTGCCACCAAGGAAGGGCCCTGGCAGCAGGGCCACCGAGGAGAGGACCCCACAAATACTGCTAGAGGCCAGAGGAAGGGGGTATCCCAGTCACGGGGCTGCTAGGAGGGGCAAGAGTAAAGAAAAGCAGAACACCCAGGGCCCAAAGCAAGGTGGGACCCTGCAAGAGGACTGGGCACAGGGACAAAGGGAGAAGCAAATGAACTCAGTAGGTGATGTGCAATGTGAGGCCACAGAGGGTAGCCCAGGCTAGACTCCCTATCATAGGAGGAGCCAGTCCTGCTGGGCAAGAGCTCCCATGTGCTCAGGCACTGGAAGACAAAGAACAAAGGATACCACAGCCTTTCTGGAATTAGGCTTGTCACTTTGGTTTAAACCCCAGTGAGAGGGGCTAGCAGCCACCAGTTAGGGCTGCAGCGTCCCTCCACCTGGCTCCGGGCTTCACCTTGGATCTTAGGGTCACAGAAGGTCTTGGGGGTTAAAGAAGTGTGATTTTTGAAGCCCAGGCTGCTGCTAGCCACAGATTCAACTTCATGGGAGCCCATATAGAAAGAACAGGCAAAGAGCAGGTCCCAGCACAGCTCCCTGAAATCCTCGGTCCGGTGGCTGCCTGCCCCCAGGGCCTGGCAGCATTCTTAGCCCCCTCGCACGGTAAAATATGAGCACATCAGGGGTGAAGGGCTCAGGGGCACCCAGGAAACTCAGAACTATATAAACAATCAACACATCTTTTATTCACAAATAAAAACAGTCGTGAGATTGTTATCTACACATTTGTACAAAGGTCTGGACGCTTAGAAAATACACAACGGTCAGAAAGCACGAACCTGCGTGCAGGCCACATCACAGGCTGGCAGGCTCACCCCTCCCTCGTCTGCATCTGAAAAGAACAGCCTCCCATAGACCCCCCCGACAATGCCCCCAGTGTCCCCCAGGAAAAGCCTGCCCCCTCACAGCTGCCAAGAGCCCCCGACCTGGGAATACCTGTAGAAAACCATAAAAACGTAGATCATTTGTCTTCAAATTCCCACTGCAAACTCTATGTTTATAGGCAAAATGATACAAAAATATGAAGCTAACGGAACTTTTACAAAAACCCACACCCCCATCTTTGTTGGCGGTGATCCGCATCATTTTGTTTGTGTGTGTGTGTGTGTGATTTTGCTTGTGGTTTTGGTAAGAATTCCTGCCGTGGAAGAAAGCATTGTGTGCTCATGGCCCAGCCCTAGTTTGTGGCCTCTGGTATCCTCAGAACAGAGTGGGGCCCTCAAGGAGAGGAGGGGACTGGCAGCTAGCTGTCCACACTCCGAGGACACCACAGTTAGTGTGGTGGTGGCCACTCAAGCGGACTGTTGAGAAAAAACTTTTGGAAAGGAAAATTAACCCAATCCTAAAAGAAAGCTGGCCGGAACCGGCCAGCCCTGCTACACAAAACTGCTTGGTTGTAAGGAAGGCAAAATCAGAAACAAACTGGCTTTCGTCTGGCCAGAGTGGCAGCAGCCACCTAGGCTGAGACTCTGTCTGCTGGTGTCTGAGTTCTGTTTTGAGTCCGTAGCACCAAATTAGAAAAGGAGAAAAGGCCTACTCAAAGTTAAAGGCACTTGCGTGGCTGTCTGGGTGACGACAGTCTTTCCATCTCCGTGCGCTCTCTGTCCACTGGCTGGCCCTCCCCTTCCCACCCTCTGTCTCCTCTCTGAGATCCCCCGGTCCTGCACAGACCCTGCGTCTTCAACCCGCCAACCCCCTCCACATCCTCACTCCATCCCACATTACGCTCACACCCCCTGCCTTGCATGTCCTGCCTATGCCCTGTGTTCAGCCTCAAACATCCACCTCTTGTGGCCCAGGTACAGCAGTGGTGGCAGCAACTCCAATGTCAAAGCAGGTGACCATCATGACGTGGGCCTTGCACAGGTTAACGCACTGCTCCAGGGCAGCCGTGGCTTGCTCCAGGGCCACCAGATACTCAGCTGACTCCGGCTCCAGCTCTGGGTCCACCTCAACTGGAGAGAAAGAGACAGGTGTCGGGGCAGGGCAGGACAGCAGCCAGGGTCCTCAATTTCCTCAAGGAAAAGTGCCAGCCCAGCAGATCCTCCCTTCCCGCCATCTGCCGTCTGCGAGCAGCTAAGAACAGAGGAGAGGCAGACTTGGGAGCAGCGTCTGGGATCCTGGACCTGCTGGGGATCCCCCTGTTCAGGGTCTGGGATCCTGTATCTGCTGGGGGTCCCCTTGTTCAGGGCCTGGGATCCTGGACCTTCTGGGGGTCCCCCTGTTCAGGGTCTGGGATCCTGTATCCGCTGGGGGTCCCCCTGTTCAGGGCCTGGGATCCTGGACCTGCTGGGGGGTGCCACAGAGGGAGAAAAGCACTCACACTGCTCTAGCCAGCGCCCAGGTTCTACCATCAGCCGGCCCTGGGTCTCGGCCAGCTCCTCGCAGAGGTGGTCACGTTTGGCCTGCACTTCCTGCAGTCGCTGCTGCCTGCGCTCTGCTAGTCGCAGCTTGGAGCTGATGCACACTGGGCCCTGCTGGCAAGGAACAGAAGAGTGGATTCAGATATACACGGCAGGGACTCTCTATCTGGGGGTTGTCAGCACCCTGGCTTTGCCAGGGCCTTCCTCCTGCTTTGGGGTCCACACAGGCACATGGCCAGCCCCTAAGATAAAGGAAGGAGGATCTCCAGGGGGCCCACACTTGGGAGTTCCTGGACCCCAGTTCCAGTTCTGTGGAGACAGCTGGAGCCTGAAGAGTCCCTGCAGTCGCCTCCCTGGCAAAGGGCATCAGGACACAAGCTCAAGGATGTCCAGGCAGTTCCTACCTTCTCCACGTCCTGGGAGGGCTGTGGACAAAAAAAGGTGAGGTCAGGGGTTGCCTGGCCACCTCTCCAGGGGCCCAGATAGCCTATCAGATGTCCTATCAGCTGGCCCTCCCTGCCACCCCAGGGCTCCCACTGGCTGTAGCCCCCCTGACCTTGGCTTCACTCTCCCTCAGAGGTAGCCGGTGCCGCTGCAGACGCTCCACGTCATCTATCTCATACACCTTGATCTCGAAGGGCTCCTTCAGAGAGCCGGCCAGGGGCGGGGGCAAGTCCACCCACTGCCCGGGGAGGCTGGGCTTGCGGCCTAAAGCAGCAGCGTCAGGAAGTGGGGCCGGGATCAGCCTCCTCCGCTGTAGACCTGAAACAGAGCCAGGGACACCCCAGGTGTCTAGCCACATCACCTGCACAGCCGCACCAACTGCTTACACGGCAGTTACGCTTATTGCTCTAACACACAGCCTCCCTGCCCCTCTGGTCGACAGGGAGGGGCCCAGAGCACGCTTGGGCAGCTGGGACACTGGGCAGGGAGAGCCCAGCTGGAACCCAAGCCCTTGACTTTTACTGTCAGGGTTTAAGAATCAGCCTCTGGTGTGGAGTGGGTCAGGGAAGGGAGCGCCCTGGAACTGACTGCTTATAAACTATAGAGGGCCGTGCACCTCTATGTACAACAAAGCCCAGGGAGTATCTGGGACAGTGTCTGGTTGATAATCACGTGTGCTCGCAATCTGAAGATCTTTCCCAGTGTTGGGTTAAAGTTTATACCCTGTGAAGGGCTGTACGGCCCCACTGCTTATAAGCTACCAAGGGTTGGGCACACCTGGCGTTCGTAGAGACCACACAGGGTGAGGTGTCAGGGTAGAGAAGCTGGGCCCACCCCCAAGATACAAGGAAGGAGAACCCACAGGGCTGCAAGACCCAACTGCTGAAGGTGGGGCTCAGGACCCACCAGAGCCTAGGGGTGGCCAAATGCACCATCAAGGATCTCTCGGGTCTACACACTTTAGAGTGCCGTGCCCACCGAGGACCAGCCCTGCCGCTCACCTGTGGCTCTCTTCTTCGGGGACTTGAGGCTGCGGGAGCGGGCACCCAGGGAGGCCGTTCCACTCTCGCTCATGGAGTCCGGGGCCGAGGAGGCACTGCCAGTGGCCTCGCTGTCTCGGATCATGCTCTCGTAGCCACTGCTGCCGCCGCTGTGGTAGAAGAGAGCGGTGCGGCCCATGGCGGGGGGCAGCTCGCCGCTCAGCACGCTGCTGTTGTCACTGCCATGGCCACTGCTGTAGCGCTGGGGTCTCCTCGGAGCGGTCACTTTACTGTAAGGGGAGGGCAGGGCGGGGCTCGCGGGCTGCCTCTCCTCAGCCAGGTTCACACCACTGTCGTTGCCGCTGTCCGAGTCCGTCGAGCCCCAGGAGAGGCCGCCTCTACCGGGAGATCCACCGGCTGCCAATTCGTGGACACGGCTGTGGGCAGCCCGGAATGCCTGCTTAGTGCCCATGATGGTGCCCCGGCCGGCCTTGGCCCCAATACCCGGCACAGCCCGCGGAGCAGCTCGGGGTCCTGGCACAGCGCCACCAGCTGTCTTGCCCGCCACAGGCCCCAGTGGCTTCACCGGAGCACCCAGAGCCCGAGATGTACTCGGCCCCAGATTACGACCCTTAGCTACACCAGCAGGAGGCTTCGTTACTCCAACACCCTTGGCAGGGCTGTTCCTACAGGCAGGAGCTGGTCCGAGTGGAGGGCTGGCGGACGGTACACCCAACCTGGGCACAGCCCTTGGTGGCCGTCCTGCGACGTCTCTGACCTTACTGCTGCCGTGTGCCAGGCCCTCACACCGTTCCAGGGACATGTGGCCAGAGGGACGGTGCGGTGCCTCCATCTTGCCAGCTCGGGCTTTCAGGCTGGGTATGGCCTTGGGAACAGAGGAATCAGACCGACCACTGGGCCTGGCTTCCTCCTCTCCTCGGAAAGCAGAAGGAGCCCCTGCCCTGGTCGGTCCCAGGGCCTGGGTGGGGGTGAGGGCCATGCTCTGCTCCAGGCTAGACTTGCGCACAGGCGGGGCTGGGGGGCCTGCCCCACTAGGCCTTGGAAAGAAGGCCCCCTTGGGAGATACGCTCTTCTTACTGCCGGAGGTGGTCTTCAGGCTTCCCGAATGGACCGCTGCCTCTGCTGGACCTTCCCCACAGGATGCAGCGGGTGTGGTCACTCCCAGTGTGGTGGCCCCCCTCCGCAAAGGTGGGATCCGAGCCACAGCCTCCGGTCTCCGCGACATTCTGGATGCCACCTCACACCCATCCACCACTCTCTGGGCACAAGCCAGCATTATCTGAGTCTCAGGCAATCGAGGGGAATCTGGGGTTGGGCTCGGGGCTCTGCCCGTGGAGGCTATCTGGCGTGTGTCACAGTCCTCTGCCCGGAGCAGCCAAGGGTCCTCAAACAGGCCACCGGGGCTGTACGGACCCCGGCTAGGACGAGCTCGGCTAGCTGTGGAGGTAGTCCTGGGTTTCCGAGGCAGGCTGGAGTGGATAGTCTGTGTCGAGGCTGCCTCATGCCTGGCCCAAGGCTCTCTTCCAGGTTGGGTCTGAGTCGCTGCAACTGCTTCCCCATGGTGGAGACTCCGGGCTGAGCTGGGATTGTCTGGTCTTCCACACTCTGAGGACCTGACCTTGCTGTCCTCTAGGGAGCTGCCTGGGGTAGGGAACTCTGGTGGACCTGGCCCTGCTGCAGAGTCAGGGCTGAAGGGAGGCTGTGGTGTAGGACCACGGCTTTCAGACAAGCAGACACCCACGTCGCTCAGCCAGGAGCCAATGGAGGAGGCTGGACTGCCGCCGGCCCACGCTGTTCCCTCTGGGAGCTCCCCAGGGTCTCCGGGGCCCTCAGACATCTGCGAGGTATAAGCATCAAACTCATCATTGATGCTGCTGATGATACTGACTGGCCTGGACCCTGAGGCCAAAGCCTGCAGGGAACAGTCACTGCTCATGCTGGCCAGACTGGAGGGCCGTGTGGCCCCTGCAAGTCCGCCCAGAGGTAGCTCCTCTACCACCGTGAACACCAGCTCATCCTCGCCATTGAGCTCCACTGGCTGCTGGAGGGTCACCGTGGTGGTCAGCAGGCCTCTCTCCAGATGGCGTCCACGAGCCGCCGGGGAGGGATAAGCCGAGTCTGAGAGCAGTGGGGGCAAGGCCGCCTGTCCACTCATGCCTACTGGGGGTGTCCGCAGCACGCTGTCCGTACCCTCTCCCCCAGGTTCTGTGGGGACACCTCGAGCTTCCGGCTGCCGAGGCGGTGGAGGGGCTGGACTGGGCAGTGGCCTCCGGCCTCCACCTCCTGAGGTCTTGTCTGGAGCAGGTGGCTCAGGCCGGGCACCATCCATTCTCTGCTCATCCTGTGTACCAGTCTTAGAGGGCTCTGAGGTGCTCCGGTGAGTATCATGCCCAGGGCTGCCTCGAGGGCAACTGGTAACCACTGTGGGGGCCACAGCCTTCCTGGAGGGTGTGGCCTCAGGTAAGGAGGGTTTCCTGCCTCCCCGGGCAGGGCTGGCTTGGGCTCCGTCAGAGCCACCCTGGGGGCCAGGGAATCCCTCGCTGCCATCTATACACTCCAGACGCTCCTGCAGCTCAGCGAACGTACTGCAGCGGAAGTGGTCGGCGTCCCGGGACCCCTCGGAGGGCCTGCGTCGGCTCAGTGCAGGGATAATGGGCACAAAGTCAGGTGGGCCCTCGTTGTCAGTGAGCTCACGGTCTGACAGCGCCATCCCACCAGGACCCACATAGATGACCGTGTCGCAGGACTGCTCACTGCTGGATGAGTAATCGGGGTCTCCAGACAGTCCAGGAGCCGAGCGGTCGGGGTCCAACACCATGGTCCGTGGGTGGAAGGGCCGAAGGTGTGGGGGACGGCGGGCCCGGCCCTCCTCACAGGAGCTCTCGCCTCCCGAGGAGCTGGATGCATGCTAGGGGCAGGACAACAGAGCCCCGTGAGTTCACCCACCCGTTGGCACACAGCCCTGGTCCCAGCTCATCTCTTCCTTGGACTCTGCCCACTCAGCAACATGGGGGTGTGGTCTCTATGAGGCAGTAGCAGCTGAGCAAGGCTGGAAGTGTTGGGAATCCCAACATGGGGCCCAGAACATAAGGGCAGCTTCTGGGGAGCTCTGAGGGGTGATCAGCACGGACCATGCCACAGGCTGGGGAGAGAGGAGCTTGGGCAGGAAGGCCATGCTTGTGCAGCACTCAGGCCGAGGGCAGTGAGTGCAGATTACCTGGTGGGCCCCAGAAGTCTCCTGCTGAGGTGGTGTTCAATCCCTTTATGAAGTAAACCCGACTGCAAGCATTCTACCTGCTCAGTGCACCAAGGACTTGGGGCCTAAGAGGTCCACCCACAGCTGGACACACCTGTCGCCTTCGCTCCCTGACATCCAGAGTCGGGGGCTAGTGGCAGAGGATGTGGGAGCCTGAGGGCCCTTGGGAGGCAGCAGGAGAGGGGGCTCACCTTGCCCTTCTTCCTGCGCAGGCGGTGGATGCGGGCAGCCAGCTGCACCGTACTGAGTGTCTCTGCGTGGTGGGCTGGAGAGTCTGAGATGTGCGCGATCATAGTGGTACGGCAGTTGGTGGTAGCCAGGGACTCCCGCAGTAACATGGTGAGTCTGTGGTCCCTACAAGCCAAAGAGAGGCTCAGAGGCTGACTGAGGTGAGGGGCCATCTAGGGAGAAGGCCAGGTGAGACGTAGACCATTGCTGGCCCGGCACTGAGGCTCTCAGAAACGCCAGATATCAAAATAGCCAGTTACCCAGAGGTCACCTTACTGGTGCCTGTCTGTGCTGCCACTCACCTGTAGGGCACATGCTTGGCCCCGTTGACCAGGGCCAGGATGACACTGCCCAGAGCTGACAGAGACAGACACAGGGGTCCCCCTGAGGCTTCTCCTCCTCTGCCGAGGGCTGCGTCACAGCTGCCCAGGTCGATGAGGTGCAGGCGGCTACGACCTCCAGACACTGAGGACACATTTGCAAGCAGGTGCTGCGGTCTGGGCACCCAGAGGCTTCCACAGCCCACCCAGGCGGTCAGAGATGCCCACAAGGACTCCCCTGGGGTGGGGGTGGGGCAGGCGACCTCACAGACATGGCAACCCCATGCACTTGGCCTCCCGTGCACCTACTTCCTCCTTGGCCACACTTCTCCACACGGTACTGGTACACGTGCAGGGTGAAGAGCATGTGGGAACTTCGCCGGGCGTCCTCCCCGCAACCAGCACGGTTGGTGCTGCGGGCCGCCAGGGCTGCGTCCAGGTAGAAGGCTGCCTTCTCTGCTGTGGGTGCGCGCAGCTCGTTCTGGTTCTGGAGCTGTGAGGGGAAAGCAGAAGCCACGGACGTGTTTTCGGTGGCTTGAGGGCCCTCCCCCCCTCCTCCGCAGTCCCAGGAAGGCTGGAGGTTTTGCTGCACCTGTGTCCCACACACAGGGTCCTCCCGAAGGTACACGCCCGGAGACTGGGTGTCCTGAAGGCTGCCCGAAGCCACCTCGGCAAGCAGGTCCCGCAGACTCTGGTCGTGACCGCACACTTCCACGGCAGACACACGGATGGAGAACCGTGTGCCCAGCCTCTCCTTGCGTTCGTCAATGAGCCTGAAGAGCCAGGAGATAGCACAGGGCACGATGCCCAGGCTCTGGGGTGAGCTGTCCTTCCCAATCATGGTGTATGACTTGCCTGGGAGACAGGGGCATGTGAGAACCACTGCTGACTCTCCACAGCCTGTCCTCAAGAGTCCTGTCAGCTCAGAAACCTGCCCAGGGTCCTCAGGGCCAACCCAGATGGGCCCCTCCAGCCTCCAGCTACTCTGAGACCTCTGTCTTCCAGAGCTGCCTGCCTCGGCTTCCTGTGAGATCTCCACTCCCACACCAACCATGGAGAACTACCTCCTTCAATCAGGGCCAGGCTCAAAGATGGCAGCAACCAGAATGGAGGACGGTTGGAAGACATCATGGGTGTACGGAGACGAAAGAGCACTTACCGAGGCTCATGTGGCCAAAGGAAAAAATGCAGCCATCGGCGCCACCGACCACAGACTGGAGCACGTCAGCCACCGTCCCCGAGCAGACCTCAGCCTGGGGAGGAACTCACAGGGATTAGGCGGGTGTTGGAGCCAAAGGGCTGGGCCAGTACCTTCTGCTATGTCTGTATACACCTGAGGCCCATCTGTCCTGCTTGCATGCAGGCAGACAGTCCACAGGGAGGCTGAACTACACAGGACCAGGAACACAGGGCCCTCCCACACTCACACAGACAGTACAGGACATGTAAGTCAGCAGATGAGACATACACAATCCAGGAAGGCACCTATGCCCAAACACCCGACCCATCCCTGAAAGTTGCTGCCCACAACACAGCACAAGGAAGTCATGGTCACTGCTCAGTGAGCTGGGTGGGCATCCAGCTTCCAGGGCAGGACATGGCTACTCAAATGTGTCATAGGGGACTAGGCTCTGAAGAGCTCAGCAGTCCCCCAGCACCTGGCCTGGAGAACCAGGCAGAGGCTAGGATTACTTGGAAGGCAGACCTGGCAGGCGCGACAGCCGGCAAGGCTCCCTTCTGCAGAAGTAAATCAGATGCCACAAGCACCCGGGAGTTCCCCTCCACTGTACCTGCTCCGAGTCCTGGGGGAAGATGGCATCAAAAGCAAACATCTTGGGGACTGACGCCGTGGGAATGTGCCGGAGTCCTGCACAGCCTGGAGGCCCGGCAGCGGGGTCATAGAGAGTCACCTGCTTCTTGCGAGAATCCACCTTCAGGAAGGATGTGGACTCGGCTGAGCGCTGGACTCCTTGTGCCGGCCATATGCGCAGCATAACCTTCACCTGTGGGATGGCAGAAGTAGGCATCTGAGCTCCGCCCTCCACCCAGCTGGCCACTAATTACAGGGCAGGGGACGAAAGCACGAGTCAGGACGGCAGACCAGGTCTCGGCATGGGTACCGGTACCACAGGAATGCTGCCTGAACGGATCCCATATGAGGTCAGCAGGGTAGAGAGAAAATGAAGTCCAGGGTGGGGGAAGGCTGGTGGGGTGCAGAGCCAGTCGGCAGGGCAGGAGGCAGAGCAAGGCAGGGAAGTACAGGTCAGTCAGCAGAGATGGGAGGGAGGACCCCTTAGGCCCCTAAGCAGTTCTCCTTCAGGGCCCCTCCTCCTCCTCCAGCCAGCAGCCTCAGGCCAAAGTCCTCCAGGGAAAGACTCTCACCCCAAGAAGACAGACAGCAAGCACACCCGTGGGATGTACAAACGAACAAAGCCACAGAGGGGCGAAGGGCTCTGGGGAGAAACTCCATGCTTGCTGCCTCTGCCTTGAACCAACTCAGGAAGCCATCATCATGGAGGAGAAAAACTACAATAGGCAAAGAGTGGAGGAAATTCCACCAGAACGAGGACCCAATCTGAGAAGAGGGAATTCTGAAATCTTGTCTAACAAGTCCCAGTTTGGGGAAGCTGAGTGTGGGAGGGGTGTGGAAGAGGAGAGGACAAAGGTGGCCCAGAGTTTCCAGAGCTCTGCTATTGACTAGTCAGCCTGGTGGACCTGAGCTCCTGGAACTCTGCTATTGACTAGTCAGCCTGGGCCATGGCAGGAACACAAAGGAGATTCCAGTGTGCCCCTGTGCCCATGCCAGGCCCTGAACCCTCAATGAAAACGGAGGATATGAAGATGCCAAAGAAAACTGCATTGCAGCACCCTGAAACCTGTGTGGGGAATAGATACTCCCCACAGCTGCAGGGGAGGGAGGCTGGGGCAGGCACTATTTCCTCAAGGCCACCCGGAGTTAGGGCTCCTCTCTGCCTGGAGGCCACACCTTTCACTCTCTAGTGAAATCTGACTTCTCCACATTGGTGTAAATCAAATTACCAAGACTCATTTCAGAACCAATATTTTTCAAAGATTTAATTGTAAGTGACAGATACATAACGCTGCAAAATTGGTTTAGGGGGGCAGCCTGCCCGGGCGCCACAGGCTTGCTCCCACAGGACAAGGGGCACATTGATATGCAGAGCCTCCCGTGGAGTGGAGTGTCCCACCCTCTAGGGAGAGAGAGAGAGAGAGAGAGAGAGAGAGAGAAAGAAAAGCAAAGAAATCCGTGGCTATTGTGCTACTTGGAACCTGGGCTCCATCAGGCAAGAATCGATTCTTTTACTCCCCGGAGACATGAACAAAACGGTTTCATTTCCAACCACTGCGCAATGCAGACGAAAATGTGCACTTCCAGGTAATTTTTGGCAATTTTTTTTTCCAGCGTGAACTCTTCACCACTTCAGGAGCCAAATGGGTTCTGGAGATGTGAGAGGCTGCCTAGCGGGAGGAGAGGCTTGGAGAAGCTACAATTTGGCTCTGACGTCTCCTGATGTCTCCTGAGCGGACACTGATCCTGAGTCTCCAGGCAGGGAGGGGAATGAGCAGGGCATCTCGTCCAGCCTGCCCCCCACTGCCCCCATCCATTGTCTGCTGGAAAGAACCTGTCATTACCTCGGGGAAATGACAGGGTCTCTCAGGAGACAAGAGCATCCTCACCCCCAAATGTGCAGGTATCACAAAGCCGCTCGCTGGAGCTGGGGGGAAGGGAAGCACATTTTTTACATAAAAGCAGGGCTTCCAGCTCCCCAGAGGTGGACCAATCTGGGGAGGGGGAGGGGCGCCACTCAGCACCCAACACCAGAGATGTCTTTTTTAATACCACAGTATGATGAATTATCTTAAGTAGCACATTAATGTCAGACACTGAATGTAATCTAACTTCTTTTCTGTGGCAATATTAAACGCCTTTCAGGAGGCGCTTCTGGTGATGTGACATTAGTGCTCTTAACACCTAGGGCCCGGGAGGAGTAGAGGTATAGGGGACAGGGGCTGGTTAACAGGCTGGTGGCCTGGACACCTGGTCTCTGGGGGAAGCCCCTAATGGTTCAGGGTCAGCAACAAGAAGGTTGAGGGCTTCCCACTGGCGGCAGAGACCTGGCAGGACCCCAAATACAGTGGCAGTAAAGAAGAGCTGTCACTTGGAGCTTGAATGGAACTCCTTACCCCATCAGCTCTAAGGCAGACACCCCCTGCTCCCACCACAGCCCCTGAGGAAGAGATGCCAGGTGGGCAGACAGGCTAACTGACCAGGCTGGTCCTGGGCCTGGCCTTCTTCTTGGGGGGTCTCAGCCTGGCTCTATACCCACACAGCCCAAACAGTTTCAGCCTGGTCCGTGGGAACCACCTGTCTGTCCCAGAGCTGTGGCAGTTAAGAGAAGAGACTGAGGTGTTCCGAGTCAGTTAGGTCTGGGTCCAGTCTCCCTCCTTTCCTCTCACTAGACCGCGCTGAAGCCTCATCTATTAAACATTGCCAGTGTAAGAGGTGGGGACAGCCAAGGACTGGCAGGCACAGGTAGTGGGGGTCAGGAACACCCCTCTTCCCAACAGAGTAGGCACAGAGGCAGGTGAAGCTACCTGACACCTAGGACTCTGTCCTAAAAGAGGGCGGGGGGCCTTTGCCCTGCTCACGCCCCGCCCACGGGGGGGGGGGGGCTGAACAACTATACAGACCTTCATCCTACACAGAAGGAGCCAGACGGCTGAGCTGCCCAACTGGACCCACCACTGCAATACAGTGGCCTGGGGCAGGAGCAGGTTTCTGGTTCAGATCCACACATCTGGAGTCGGGTCCAGAATTGAGAGGCTTTTCTGAGTCAGCTCTACTACATTCCCTGGCCTGGCCACAGCACTCCTAGCCACGCTGAATGTGGGTATGACTCCCATGCCAAATGCCTGCACCCAACCCCACTAGCCAGTCTATTTCCCACACCCAGAGGCTCCCTCCAGCAGACTGCCTTGAGGAAACCATGGGGTGTGGCCCCATCCCAGGGGAAGGGAGGAGCCAGGAGACCTGGCTTCCAGCCACCAATTAGCATTCCAAGAGAAGGGCAGTGAAAGCTGCCCAAGATGCTAAAAGGGTGCAGAGTGAAGTCAGCTGGGCCCAAAGGAGCCCCAGGCCCTCCCACTCGCCTGCAGCTGCCGGTCTGGACAGCCCTGTCTGGAGAGCTCTTCCTTCCTCTGGGGCTCTGCCACAGGAGGAGGCTGCAAACACTTGCCTTCCTTTTGGTACCTGGTGAGGAGTTTACCCCCACTAGCCAGGGTTGACCATGTGTGAAGGACTCAAGCACGCAGGGCCAGTGCCAACTCGGGGATGGCCGCACTGGGCAAGGTCGAGCAGGCCCAACTCCGTAACTCCTCTCAGGATGCCTGGGAGGGGACGCCACACTCGGAGTAGGCCAGAGGTCTGCAAAACCCTTCCACAACGGTTTTGAGAGTCTGGCTCTCCACCTCACCCAAGCACTGTTTGTATAATCCTGCCACAGGAGTACCCCATTAAGCCTGGGGTACAGAGACTTCCCCCTCGGGGAGGCACCAACCATAGGAACCAAATCAGAACTCTTGGGGGAAACCCTGGAGCCAACCAGTTTGTCCCATCGCCACCCAGGGCTCACACCCCTTCCCGACCTCAGCTGCCTCTGTCTGAAACCCATCTGGCTGGGCTGCCTGGATAAGTGACTCAGGAACGCTGAGGAGCCCCCACCCCCTCCTTGCTCAGCCCCACTCAAGGCGGCATCCGGTGAGGGTAAGCAAGAGTGATCTGCTCGCACCCAAAGCCCAGAAACTTCACCACACGGCTATCCTGGAACGAGCCCCTGGGACCTGAGGACAAGTTTCTCCTCATCATTTCTCATAGCTCCACAGACTCCCCATGCCCTTCCGGGCACTGCCCCCCAGAGGCTCAGGTTCCCCATCCTTAGCTCTGCCAGCTGGCTTACCATGGCCCTGGAGAAGAAAATGGGACCTTCTATCTCCTACGTCTTATCAGGGAGCCCCAGCCTCCCCATATCCAGGCACCAGACCTAAATGGGATCTACCTTTCCGAAGCTGCTGGGGTTTTCCTTGGCCTTGGAGGCAGCCCTGAGCAGGCAGGGGGGCACCGGGGGTGGCCACAGCTGCAGAGAGCCACTGAAGTCGGTGGGGTAAGTGGATGTGCCTCGGGTGGAGGGCGCAGGCGCCGGGTGATGCTTCTTGCGCTTGGAGGCCAGGCTGAGCTTCTGGGCAGCCCTGGGGAGGAGAGGTGGGTGCTTAGGGTGTACCAACAGCTACCTCTGTCACTCTGTCACTGTGCCCTCGACCACAGCAGGCTGCCCCATCTTAGACTCCATCAGCCATGTGGAGCGCCACACTGAGGAAACAGCCAGACATTCTTAGAGTTGCACGGTCTGAACTGCGTTTTTCTGAGTGGGGTCCCAGCCTGGGGCCACAGGCCGGACAGCAGGCAGACAGTCCATGTAGGCACAGGACCACATCCTACTCTGTGCTGAGCTCTGAAATCACAGGCTTCAATCCTAGCTATCCACACTTTTCTTCACGCTGGCCATATTCCAGGGATAGAGGGTCCGGTGTCCGTCCTAGAATGGGCTTTCCTGCAGCCCCCAGACCCCTGCAATAACTGTCCCCACTGTCCCCCAATATACCTTCCCCCGAAAGTCCTCTATCCAAGTCTTAGGCTCCTACCCGGCCCAACCCACACCTCCAACGCAGAGACCCAAGAACACCACTGGAGTTTATATTATACACACCGGGAAGCTGAGCCACTCTCCCCTGGCCTCTCACCACTTTCCAAAGGAGGAGACCAAGATGGGGGCAGGTGACCGGGACGAGAAGCTAGCTAACCAGTCCCACCTCTCCCCAACATCCCCAAATGTCCCCCACCCCACGCCCATCCCTCTAGGCCTCTCAGGTCCCATTTTTCTCTTCCTCAGAAGGCTCCGACATGCAGGAGCCCAGAGCCTGGGGCCCCCTTGGCACCTCCCACCATGTTGCTGGTGCTCTGGTAACTCCTCTCATCTTTAATAGGAGTTGTCTTTTAAGAGGCCCCAGGGACAGCTTCCTCCTAGTGAGGCGTCATCACGGAAAATAAAAGTAATCTACGATGCATGGCGGAGTCTTTAACAGCCGCAGCGGCGGCACCGGTGTGCTGCAGACTGAGCAAAGTAGGGAGTGGGGGTCTCCTGCCCAGGAGGACCCTGGGCCCCAGAACCCGGGTTCCCTGCCAGTGGTGGTACCTGCACCCTGGGGCGCCCTAAGCATTTGCCTAGAACCTGCCTGAGCCTGTGTTTCACAGCTCAAATGAGTCTTGTGAGAAAGTGTGGCAGCTTCTCAGCCCCTTCGCAGAAGTAACACATGGCAAAACACGGGCAAGAGAGAGGGGACACTGTTACCTACCACTGCGTATACTGAGAATCGTGAGATCAAGGCTTCAAGCGCCCCAAACTACTCCTGTGGGGGTCACTGTCATGGACAGTGGCCGGGAAGGGCCACAGCAGACAGCCCGCACCAGCTCAGGGCTCTTCACACCTCCCAACTCCCTAGCTGGGCCCCACCTCCAGGTCCCACCCTCACAGCCTCTGGAGAAAAAGCCCCAGTCCGGCCTCTGAAAGCAGTCTTATTTCCAAGTACGATCAGGGCAGTGGAATCACGACCCCCCCCACACCGCGCCTGGCACTGCCCAGGGCTGAGGCCTAATATAAGATCTGTGCCTCCCCAGCTGGGCAGAAAGGGGCCCGGGACTGCCTGGGCAGAAAAAAGACTTCCTGGAGTAGGTTTTTTTTGCCTGTAAGTGGGTGCAACAAAAACCTGTTCCTAGGGTTTGGAGACAGTA
Organism: Mus pahari; assembly: GCF_900095145.1. NCBI lineage: Eukaryota > Metazoa > Chordata > Mammalia > Rodentia > Muridae > Mus > Mus pahari. The sequence goes on along the minus strand of NC_034596.1, from coordinate 106,194,147 downwards.
CATGAGGGCTGCCAAATATTCTCCAGGGCGAGGAGAGAGCCTCCCCGCCCCCCCAAGATGTCTACACTGGTCAGCAGTCAGCAGAAGGCTAAGGCACGTCCACTCTGAATCAGCTCTTTACAGCTATGTCTGGCCCCCAGGCCTTCCCATAGGTCAGGCAGGGCCAGAATGCAACCTTTAAAGAAGGCTATGGGGGACACCCATACCTCGAGGTATATAGAGGCCAGCAGAGGCCAGAAGCTGGAACAAGATGGTGGCTAGGAACAAGGCTGGCTTTGCTGGGTAGGCCAATGGGACTACAGACAACCCCGCCCTTGGTGGCCCCCTCAGAAGGCAGAGAGGACAGCACAGACATCAGCTGACCTGGGCACCTCCTGCATGCAGCCAGCTCCTGGATCTGACCTGACTTGGGTGACAGCCTGCAGCTGCTGGAGCAGGCCCAGCCCCCGGGCACCTGTTTATTGGCTCAGCACTCACAAAGCGCAACTCCGACAGACGGACCAGGGCAAGTACCTTGTCTGTGAGGAACACGGACAGACTTCCATCAACCTCCCAAGCCTTCCACGGTTCAGCTTGCAGGGGCTTCAGGGGGTCCCAGAGGCCAGGACTGACCCTGAGGAGCCCAGTTTGTTAGAGACACAAATCTGGGTTCTAAGCAGTGAGAACATAAGCTAGGGCACCACGCACAGGGCCACTAAGACCGCCGTGCTCTTAGGAAGTGGCAGCCCTGGGGCACTGGGGTATGCAGGGAGGAGTGAGCAGATCTGAGCAGTCTTCCCCTGGCGGAGAAGCGAAAAGAAAAAGGGCAAGAGCTTCCACACAGCTCTCGCTCTCAAGGGACACCACCTCCAGGAAGCCTGCCCTCATGCCCCAATACAGACCCCAGCCCTAAGCTTCCAAGTCTATAGAACCACTCTTGCCAGAGACTTCCTGAGCTCACAGGAAGCCTGGCACGCGCCTTTGCTGAGGGCGTGAACGGCCCCATTTGTGAACGCCAGCCTGAACAGCAAGCAACCCGAGATCCATCACTTCTCTGGTCACTGACTCGTGAGAACAGAAAGAAGAAAGAAAAAAAAAAAAATCTCGTCTCATAAAGAAAACTTACCTCTTTCCAAGAGGAAGGTACTTTAGAGGCAACTGGGCTTAACACTGAGATCTCTGGACATCTGAAAGGCAGCCTGTTCCCTTGGAGCCACCGGCTGCTGCCAGTCCAAAGATTCCCTAAGCTGAGGGTTGGCAGACACAACAAGGCCGCACACCGAGCCTCCTTCACTATCACAGACTTGCCATCTGCAGGATCTGTCTCATGAGGGCCTAGAGTGCTCACTGGGAGCTCCTCACGGGTCAAATGGCTAAAGGAACTCAAGACCTGACTAGAGGGAGCTGCTGTCACCCGAGGACCTTACCCAGAGGTTGGAGCAAGTGAGAGACCGGTCTGCCAAGTCCTCCGACCTGGTACCCCAGGCCCAGCTTCAGAGTCTCTGCACCTCTGCCAACTAGGCCCACACAGAGGTCCAGAAAGACACGTGGGGCTCCACAGAGGCTAGGAAGGGCCTTGCTTCCCTAACCCACACCTACCCCAGCAGATGTTCTCAAGATACCCAGATTCTGGGTGCCAGAGTATCCCATATTTACCAAGGGCAGTAGGACAGCTAGGCAGGTGGGTTGTGCTAATTAACGGGAGCATCAGAGAGAGGGGAGGCTGCAAGTTGCACAGCAGTTAGAGGGTTTAGGACACAGATGTCAGGGTCACGGCAGTCCCCACTGTGTGTGGCCTCAAATGTCTGACTGGGCAGGTATGTCTAGTCAGTGCTTAACCACAGGTCCAGAGCAGCAGATGGTGCTCCACCCCTCCCCCAACTCCCAGGCTCCTGGGTACCCTTGGGACTACAGTGTTCTTCATGTGGGCATGGCCCGCTGAAGTGGCTGAGGATGGCTTGAGTTGGTTGTTCAGCCTGGAGAGAGCAGTCAGGCCAAGTGCAGAGCCCTCGGGACTGTAAGATTTGAGAACCTGAACTGCAAAGCTCACCCTGCTCCCTGGGCACAGCATAGCTGCCCCTGCCACCTCATCTCCTCAGCCCCTGAAACCCTCCCAGAGGGCAACTCTCTGACCTGGCCTCCATCCAAGGCCACCTTCACAGATTCCAGACACTCACCACTACACACCATTGTGCAAAACCCCCAAGGGATGGGCGAGGATCACTCCTCCTGACCAGGGTCAGAGCGTGAGGGCAGGAACCCAGCACCTGCTCAGTATGAGCCGTGGGGTGGGGCCCAAGTCTACTGCCTCCCGGGGCACTCTGGGCAAGCCCCTCTCCAACTCCATGCCCCTCCCTTACCCACAAGGTCAGGCAGTGGTTACAAAGTTTCAAAGCTCATTGGGGTGAGCCTCCCACTAGCAATCTCAGCCCTACTGGATACCACCTGCAGAAACACCTACCCTAAACTTGACCCTTGAGGGGCCACACATCACAGGCCAGGAAGCCACTGATATTCAGAGTGACTCCCATAGAGCCCGCGCACGCGCACGCGCACACATGCACACGTACTCAAGCCTTGGGAAACCTGCCTCCAGCCCCCACCCAAGTCTACTTGTTTCTTTGTTTCTATGGTAACTTTCCAAGGTCAGGGTATTGCTCAGGCAGAGGAACCTCCACAGCCTAGGATGAGACAAAAGGCAGCTAGCAGCTGCTTTCTGCAAGGTGGCTAATGAGCCAGTGGGAGGGGGCCACACGTACCACACACACACACACACACACACACACACACCCAGACTCAGGACCGACAACCATGTAAACACTTTTCAATAGCTCTGAGCATTTCAAAACTTCCTATCTAGTACTAAGCCAGGAGTGTAGCTGTCACACAGGCCAGCAAATCCTCAAAGCAAAGGCCCTTGAAATCAGGACTGAGCAGGATAAGGGCATGGCCAGCCATCGGCCCCTCATGCCCAGCCCCCTAGACCCCACCCTGACAGCTGCTGGCACACGGAAGCTCCCAGACAGGCTGTCCCCATCTGGAAGGTCCTAGCCAGGTCGCCTGCATCTGGCTGGGTTGGCTGCTGAGGCCGCATCAGTCACAGGAGGTCGTGCGCACTGCACTGCAGCATTCATCAGCAAACCCTGACAATGCTCTAATCACATGCCCCGTCACGCCCCCCATCAGGCCCTCGAGTCCCCCCGGACCAGGGCTGATAAGACAGCCTCTGCACACTGCCCAGCGTGATACAGACAAGCTTATCAGCGCCCATTCGGGCTGCTAATGGGACAGTGACCCCCAGCTGGCTGCCATTACCTTTCATTATGGCGATTACATCCTGTAATCCCTGTTCCCTCAGGCTGCTGGATGAGGGTAGGACTCCAGCCTTGGGTCTGCAGAACCAAAGGCTTTGCCTTGGAGCCAGGGAAACGCTCTCCAACCCATGCACTGGCCAGGCTCCCCCACCCACCCACTGGCCAAACTCAGGGAGAGGGGGTCCTGTTCCCACCCTGAAGTACTTCTTTCCCTCTGCCCAGACCACCACAACCACACCATCTCACATCCTCAAGCCAGGCACCCCAGGGGGGAGGAATCAAACCACAGCCCCATCACCCAAACTCTGGGCCCTAGACAGACACCCTTGAAAGGTGTCCCAGGAGGCCGGCCGGGATTCTCGAAGCCCCCACTCTTCCATCAAGTGAGCCACAGTTCTTTCTCCCAAGAACAGGTCATACGGCACCAGGGACCAAGAACTCAAGGCCTCCATTCACCCAACAACATGTCGCAGCTTGTGTGACCCCAGAGGACCTACCTTATAAAGAAAGAGGCTGCTGCAGACGGGCCTGTGGAACCCCCTGCTGAGGTGCCTGGGGCTGGGGTAGCCAGGGCTGTAGTGCATGCTGCCCCTCGGCTCCACGCCTTCGACATCCGTTCAGGGCCTGCTGCTGGAGGACGGTCTCGGACAGTGTCGGCCACAGCCACCGCAGCGACAGCAGCCTCAGCCTGGAGGAAGGAGAAACCCGAGTAAGGGACAGGCAGGTGACAGACCCATCACCCCAGGCCGAGGACCCTCACTTGCAAAATCCTGCCTATGTGACTGGAAATCACAGCCGGGAGACTGGGAGCCTGCACTAAAGGCCTGGCCTCCAAGGCAATCCGCCAGGACTCCTGTCCCCAGGCTCAGGGCATGTGACAGGTCTACCCCAGCCACGGAGGAAAATGCAGATCCCACCTGGGGCTGACTCTACAGCTCTTCTCAAGTCCTGGAGTGACCGCAGAGGTCAGGCAGACAGACCTCTGGCCCTCATCCCTGGGCCATCTGCGAGCACCCAGAGGTACAATTAAGCAAGGCACCACAATAAATAGTTGGCATGAGTGCTAATTGTCCCCCATGTGATAACGTATGACACCCCACTGTCTGAAATACAACTCTGGCATTTCCAACTAATTAGCTAAAATAAATTCTAGAGAGGGAGAGGCCCCAGCACGGTGCACAGATATAATTAAATGTCCCCAGGACAGCTTCCACATGATGTTTACTTGCCCCTCAGGCTCTGGGGACAGAGGGGACTCAAGCCCTAGCAGGAAAGGACAGGCAGCTGGTCTCTTCCTGGAATGCCCCAGGCCCCTCAAGCTCCAAAATACAGTCTCCACTCAGACAATATGGCCTGTGTCCCAGATGACAGAAGACTGGGGTCCCCAGGCTGAGAGGGCACAGGCCTGGTCTGGTGACCCTGGGATGAGCTCAGTTATCACCAGGGTCTCTCAAAGGATGTAGCCCTGAGGCCAGGTGTGGTACCTCTGTAGAACGAGCCACCATCTACTCAGAGACCTTACCACAGCAGGGCAGTTACCCTCCTTATAGCAAAAGCCTCACCCTGCTCAGCCCCCGAAGGACCCAGTCGGGATGGAACAGACTCTCTCTGCCTGTGACAGTCCCAAGCCCAGCCCACGCCTTGAGCCAGTGCCAGCCCAGCACCTTCCTAGTCCCCAGCGGCACCCAGTACCCCAGGACTTGAAAGATCCGTAGCCGAGCTTACCAGACACTGCACCAAACATTTATCAGCTGTAAGAGTAGGTGTACAGGACAAGAGTCCTAACCATGCCTCAGAATCCAGCCTGGCCTGCCCTCTTCTCAGAGCCTCTCCCTCACTCCCACTCGGATCCCTTCCGAATCGCTTACTATGCCTTCCTATGAAAGACTGAACTGCTTAGGCTTTCACAGGACTGGCCGAGGAAAGGGTCAATGTACACGCTGTAAGGCTGACCATCTTGGTCTGGGTGGGTCCTTTGGAGCAGAGCCTGATTTGACTGGGCATCTACTGGACACAGCAGCCAGATCCCAGGGTCAGGAACTTGGGGAGGAGGGGTGCTCAGCCCACGGCTAATCCAGAGTTAGCTTGTCGGTCTGTTATGGCTGTGCTGGGGGTCGGTGCCCAGGGTCCCACAACACTGAGGACAGAAGCAGGAGGCATCGCGGGGGGCTTGAGCTGCTGCCCCATCCCCCATGTGGCCCTTCTACCAACTCCCACAGGCCCAGCCACCCAGGGGCATCTACAGAGGAACTGGGGCCTCTCGCCGGCCGACCCACCTGTGCCGCTCGCTGGTCCTCCCCACACTGACCTGTCTCAGGAGTCCCGCACGTGACTTGGCTCCACCGTCCCACCGGCTGCCATGACAACACGGCTCCGTCCCTCAGGACGGCCACTGCCAATTCCCGCCAGAAGCAGAGAGCCTGGACATTGCCAAAAGAAGCCGTCCCAAAGCGAGCGCACAGCAGTGGTGGCGTGGGCGAGGGGGAGGGACCACGACACGACACGACATGACACGACACGGGGAGGATGCGGGTGGACGGCCAAACAGAAAGTGTGATGGAGGCACACAGCAGCAACGAAGGAAAAGCATGGAGAGAGGAGAGCGTGAGGCCAGTCCTGGCCGAGGGAAGCTACAGAGAGAGCCCGACTCCATCACAGCCTGAAGGCGCCCACGCAGAGGTGAGACACCGCAGGACCTAAGCGGACTCACCCAGTGTCGGCTGATCTCTGTGGAACCCAGCTCTGAGTCTATGGGATTCTGGCATGGGAAGCACAGTTCCTCCTAGGATCTAGGACTCCCTCCCCCATCAGGACCCTTCCAGGTGCTCTTGTGAGGAGATAAGACAGAGGCTATGCGTGAGGGAAGTGTGTATACCTGAGGGGGTTAGCATCCTGTAGAGAACGTGACCTCCTCATTCTTGCTCACCTGCTCCTCTCCTCTGGCCTCATTACCCAGAGGCCTCCGGGGCCTGGCGTGAGATGGGAAGTCCTGTACTTTCAGTGCATTGTGCCCACCCATATCACAAAGCAGCTTCACTGGGGTTTCACATGGAAGACGAGGCCATCTCACCAACCCCCACTACATGGGTGGGTAAACTGAGGTCTGGACAGGGGTGTCAGCAACGAGTTAGGATGGTTGCATCAACAGCCAGGCTATAGGTCAGAGGGAGTTCTCGACCTCCAATATCCACTAAGGTTTCTATGAACAACAGACAACGGGCAGGCTCTCTGCACAGACCCAGTGTGAGGCAGGCAGGCACCCCCAGGACGTGCCCAGGGGAGCCCTGACTCCTTGAGGCCTCTCTGATGTCAACTGTGCCATCTCAAACCAACCAAGGGGTCAGGAGGGTGAGTCTTGTCCTGGAGTTTCTGCTACGAGATGAGAACAGGTTTCTTGACCTCCGCGGGGGGCTTCTGATTGTGGGGCATGCCACCAGCTGGCATGGGGGAGACCACACGGGAGGCCGCTCCTCATCTGTCACAACAGTGTCTCTGCCTGACTGTCTAGAGCAGTGGTTTCCAACCTTAAATCTGTGACCCTTTCACCCAGCTCCTCACGCTGCGGTGACTCCCAAGTAAAATCACTTTTGCTGCTGCTTCAGAACTGCAGTTCTGCCGCTGTTACGAATCCTACTGTAAATATCTGATAAGCAGTGGCCTCAGGCAACCCCATGAAAGGGTCCACCAAAGGGGTCACAACGCACAGGTTGAGAACCACTGCTCGAGAGAGACTAGTAGGGACAATCCCCCGGGAGCTCCGGAGCAACCGACGCTGGCTCCATGGCAAACCAGGAAAAGGCCCCTCTCTGAGCAGGGTTAAGGAGAGCCAGGCCCTCACCGGGGTCGCTAGTGGGCGTGGAGGTTCAGAGGGCAACCTTCAACCTGTACATGTCCGCGTGTCACCAGGTACTCCAGGCTCTGTCACCCATCCACGGGGCAGATTTATGTCACCTGATGTTTGTATGCCCCAGGACGCCTGTCATGGCACTCTCCTGCGAGGGAGATGCTCGCTCCAAACCCAAGTGAGATGTGTCTGTTGCTTGGGCTAAATAAAGCTGTGTAGACCAATAGCTTCTCCATCCACTGAAGCTCAGGGCCATGAGGACACCTGTACACAGTAACACCCAGATGCAGGGCCCAGGGCAGCTCCAGCCACCCATTTAGCACCTAGACTGCCCCAGGCCTTGCCAGAGGCTCCAGAGGGCCCAAGGAGTCATAGGTCATACTCTCCCTTCTAAGGACCAACTCTCCTGCCTGAGAGGGTCACTTTCCTGGCCCTCTGCTCCTCCTTCCTGTACACCGGGGGCCAGGCTGTCTGAACCACCTGTGGGAACCAATCCACCGAATGGCCCAAAGGCCACCAGCCATCTGTGACAGCTTCACAGCCCATCTCTCCAGAAGTGTTTAAGAGCAGAGCACCCAGGCAGTACTTGATCATCAGTGATCGACACCCTGCTTCAAGGGACATTGCCTCAACTGCAGCCTAAAGTTCTATTTATGGTTCTAATAATCTCCCTATTGATTGCCAGGACTGTCCTCTAATTATAAATCCATTTCCACCTTTTCCAGAACACAATCAATGTGCGATGAGAAGCAGGGGCCTTAAATGCCCACATTTTATGGCATATAAGCCATGGTCGGGCTTGCCTAACCAAAAGCCATTGACCGGTCCCTCCCGGCATCCTCCCCCACCACCACACCAAAGCATGAAGACCGTCAACGTGAGCCTCGTTCCATGTCTGCTCAGACCTAAGGCCATGGCCAGTCCATCAATGGGGCCACCCAACACCCCTGGGGATCAGAGTTTTAGGTCTGAGCACGTCACCTGAGGCTTCCTTTAAGATCCAGTTCAACGTCACCTCCTCTAGGAATTGTTAATTTGCCTGAACAGTCAGGGGCATCTGCACCCTAGCCCTGGGTTCTGTTCCCCCTCCTCAGGCAGCCCAGCTGTTGGGTCAAAGCCCCAGCAGGACAGAGCAGCTGGCCTGCCTTCAGTTTGGTGAAGGAAGGGTGCTAGGCCATGATTAGCATGGTATTCCAACCCCAAGGACAGATGGCCTCAAAAAGTGAGCCCTTGAACAAAATCCCGGGGACCAGCTCCAGCTTGGGCAGAATTCTCAGCTCAGCCCACATCCAAGAGCCAAGTCCGGTCAGTGAGTTGCACCCACCTTGGAAAGACTTTCAATAAGACAATGGGAGGAGCCTTCCTTACATGGAGCTTATATCAGCATTGCCCAGTGGCTCTGGGGTCTCCGTGCACCTCTGCCCATCTCCTCGAAATGCCACTGGACACACAGACCAAAGGTGAGAGCCGACCGGCCCACCTCAGGGACCTTGCCAACTCCCCAAGCTTGCATAGCTGGCTGCTGTGTGCCTGGAACGCACACCTGAAACTCTACCTCAGAGGCAGGATTCCTTAGCAACACCTACAGGATCCTCTGCTGTCAGCGGCCAAGGGAGCAAAGCGGGGTGGGGGAGCAATACTCCACGTAGCCAGGCACACACAATCCACAACAGTCTGTCCCTGCCCCGATTCACGTCCCGCCTTCCTCCTGCCTCTCCTCCTGTAAGCCATCAGTGCCTCATTCTTGGTAGATTTATTTACACCTTCTCTACCTAGAGGATCCCTCCCACTACGGTCACTGGTCACCAGGGGAACTCGGACCAACAAGTCCAAAGTACACTGCCCTCCTGCTGGGCACTGTGGGGGGGGGGCACAGACTAAGTCCTCAACAAGCAGGTGGCTGTGCCCTCAGCATGGTGCCCCTGGAGAAGGGGCAGCATCAAGCAGGGCTCATGCAGAACGCTGGCTGGGCCCTGGTGGTGTCGGGCCCTCCCAGGGTCCAGTCAAAGATCATCTGTTTTACCTATGCGAGGAAACCTCTAGGCCAACAGCATGACTCTCTCAGCTTCCACCCTGGGACTCCTTGAACCAGGTAGAAAACTGGGGACACAGGAAGTTGGAGAGACTACAGGAGACATGACGAGGTGCACGTAGGCAATGCCCCAGAAGACCACTCCTGGCCAGGGACCTCAGAGAAGGATTAAGGGGAGCCAGGCCTTTAACCTAACCATCAATGCCAGCAACTATGACCCTCACTGTGTACTCTAGGCTCTGTCTTCCATCCATGGTACAAGTCTATGTCACCCAAGCTGCGCCTCTGAGAACAGCCTGTCGTAGCAGGTTCTCAAAGGAAGATGTTCTGTCTAAACGCAAGACCAGACAAGGCTCGTCTCAGGAGTCCTTGGTTCCTCCATCTGCCCACAGCACCACAGAAGATCTAAGAAGCAAGGTTAGCCAAAAGCATTCCTGACTTCCCCCAGGCTCGCAGTGTGTCCTGCTAATACCACGCTACAGGGCACCCAGACGTGGGCAGGAGCCTCAAAGAAAGTCAGCTGGAATCCAGTAGCCCACCTACCCCAGAACACTCACCAGGCAAGTGGGTGGCAAGAAGCTGTTGACCCTTGAGAGGCTCCACACACCCTCCAGGCACTGCTGGGCCTGGATAGTGACTGTACTCAATGCTCCCCCAAGGCCTGCTGGTGCCACCGACACCTGGACGCTGGGGCCAGGTGGCCAAGCCGTCGCCTTCCTCCTGTCAGGTCCCACAGAGGGCTGCCTCCCCATGAGGCCCACTGGTCCAAGTGGGTCCCTGGTGCTGGTAGCCGCAAGGCCTCCTCGGGAAGCATCGGGGTCCTCGTGGCTGGCAGGGGTCTGTAAGAGGCGCAGGGCTTCCCGAGTGAGCTGGTGCAGATGCGTGGTGCATACGTCACAGCGGCTCTCGGCGTCAGGGCGGCATGCTGGCTGAACCCCAGAGGCCGGGAGCTTGTCAAGCAGCAGGGTAGAGAGGCAAGGATCCTGGGGATGGCAAGGGACAGCAATCAGTGCTCAGGGACACAGGGAGCCCATCCCCTCAGCCCAGGCTGTAGCCAGAGCAACACCATCCATAACATTATTATGGCCCAAACTATTTCATCCACATGAGCCCAGCAGGAAGGTAATTATCGGAGTTAATAGCGAGGTTCCCTGTGCCCTTGACAGCCACCCACCTCCCCACCACCATTAACCACGCTGGTTCACGGCTAACAAGATGCGTCTGTAGCTCCCTGACAACCGGCCTGTGGGTAAAGGCACTGGTCCAGGGCCTGGCAGGAGGCTGGCCAAAAGCAGCCCCCAGACTCCTTTCACCCTGCTTTCTCTCATGGGACTGAGATCCTATCCCTGTTGCTGCAGTCTCCAGCCAGCCCTGGCAGAGGCTGAGAGCACAACGCGACAGGGTACTAGCGTGGATGTATCTCTTAGCCAAGTCCCCAGAGTGAGTGTGGCCATCTCTAACCCTGACAGCAGCAGGGACAGTGTGCATGGCTCACTGTCCCAAGCAAAGGATGCCCAGAGACACTGTCCAGAGACAGGCAAGAAGAGGACCATCAAAGCAGGCTGTAGGTCAGGAGGATGAGATTCCCACCCAGAGGGAGGACACCCACACACACATAAAGGGACAATACCTCCCGGGAGGGTCACAGCACCCTGTATGTGGACACGCACACCTCCCACAGAGAGACTGGGGCTGGGCCGGACTCAGAGTGACCTAACTAGGGCAAAACACCCATCCGGATCCAATTCTCTGCTCTCCTGTCCAGGCCCACGTAGTATAGTCCCTTAGATAAACACTAAGGCTACAGCTGTCACCCTAAGAGCCCAGGAGCAGCGGTCCACTCCACCGGCTCCAGCCTTGGTCTCCTTCTGCCCAGCTTCAGGCACTTCCACACACTAAGCTGACCGTGCAGGCTCTGAGGGTTTTCTCACACCACCCGACTCCAGTACAGCAGCCTTCCCAGATATACCCATTTCTCAGACTAGACAGCTGAGGTCATCTATCCCACCAAAGTGTCTCACTCATTTATCCCAGAAATGCATGTCTCCTCAGCATGCCCAGGGGCCGGTCGCTTGTGACCATGATGCTCAAAGCGGTGAAGGCTGTGGCCAAAGCAGTCAATACAGTGAGAGAGGCGAGGGACCTATCATGACCAATCATGACCAAAGTCTTTCCTCCTTGGCCCCATTTCCACCCACCCAGAACCCAAGGCAGATAAAAGAGTGACCTTTGTCAGACCCAGTATCATGCCAGCCGCCTGATTTATGGACTACTCCGTAAATTCTGGATGGTTTCCAGGCTGAGAAGTGCCTGGCAGATCAGGTCTTCATTAGCTGATGCCCGTGGAATTCACCAGGCTCAAGCATACAAGGGGGCCCTGCAGGGCAAGAGAGGTCCCCAGAGATAGCACAGGGGTGGAGGCTGGGGTGGGGTGATCCCAGTCAATGACCCAGGCCCAGGCGGGAGGGCAGGCTGGTCTGTTTCCAGTCTGGCTCTTCTGCTCCGATTTTCCACTCAGCAGGAGGCTACAAAGGGAAGGAAGTGTGGCCTGGTGCAGCCATTAGCTCGGCTTGAAAGGGGCCGCCCAGTGCAGGCTCCGGCCTAGAATCCAGGCCCAGCTACCTTTTGTTCTGGGCCCCCAGTACAGGCCTGGAGGCCTCTGCCTGTCGTAGGGGCCACAGCCTCTGAAGTAATCCCCCTCCCCATAGCAGGGGGCAAGAATGAAAGCTAAGCCTAAGGACTGGGCCGAGGGAAGGAGAGCCCACCAGGCCCACCACACGGCTAGGCAGAGAGCGGGCGAGAAGCCTGACCGGCCATCAAGAGCAGAAGAAGTCCATCCAGGCACCAAGGGGGAGAGGGAGTGGACCGCCATATTCAGGTCCCCACTGAGAAGGCAGGCGGCCAAAAGTCATTTGCTCATCTGTGCCATCGGCTCCAGGCATCTCAGGCAGGAGGCCCTCCTCCTCCCAAGAGCTGCCTGGCACCCGTGCCTGCTGCATCAGCTCCTAGTGGGCCAGAGCCCTTGGCCAGGACCCAGGTTGGGGCAAGCATCTCTCATATAAGTAGCCAAGTCCCTCACCACTACCACCGGAGTTGGGGGTGGGTGGGGCTAAAACTTGAGGCTGCCTTTCCAGTCCTGGTCACACAACAGGGTGACCAGGCTGCTCAAACACACTACGGTGCAGCTGGGGTGGGGCATGGGGATCGTGACCCACAGCACTGAGGCCCACAGAGAGCAGAGCCACTGTGGGGAATAAGCCCACGCTGGAGAGGCCCAAGACCTTGTCTCCGGGAGCAGCTGGGAGAATAGAGGAGATCGAGCAGAGCTGAGCTTCCCATAGTATAGTTAGGGCTCCAGAGAGGGGACACATGTGAGCACACACATACACACACTACACACTCACACATATTCACACCACACCACACACACACACACACACACACACACAGTTCCAGCAAGGCCCTCACTCAGATCCTCAGATCGGACAAAGGCCTTGAGGCAAGCCACCAGATTCCCCTGCCCTGCCCCCTCAGCCACCAGCAAACCCTGCTTGCTTGAACTTCCTCTAGCTGTAAGGATCTGGGCAGTGCACAGCAGGGGCGGAGGGGAGCCCAGGAGGAGCTGTCAGGACCAGACTTCCTTTCCCAGCCACCCCTGCAGCTCAGTGCCCAGGAGCCCAAGCCCCCAGGGGTCCTAGCCTGGGTTCAGGATTTTAACTCAGAATCCCCAGCCATGGGGTCTGTTACTTCTGAAACCAATGCTTTCAGATAGACAGTAATTACTCCATTGCAAAATATTACTTTTAATTTCCACTTTATGGTCTAATTAAACAGATATTTTACTTGTGCTTGGGAAAGTATTTTTCTTAATTTGATTCAATTTAGCACTGTGCACAACCCACCCATCACACGGTGGGTTTTAGGGAGCCTCCCGTTTAAAAATGATGGCTTTTCGGTTTTTATTTTGTTTCTGGAGCCTGCAAGTTGCTTTAAGTAATCTTTTCATTTTCTCCTAGGAAACTGAAAGGGGTGAAAGGGGTACCCTGGCTGCAGGGCTTGTCAAGCTTCACCCAGAGGTCGGGGTAAACACAGACTCTCCCTGGGCCCTGCCAACCGTCCATTTCTGCAAAGGGGACCCCAGCCCCCATGGCAGGGCAGGTAAGAGGCCTAGGCCTGTGTACCTGACACCCTGGTGTCCCTGACTGCACCACCACACAAGGACAAGGGAGGGGGCGGACGAGCGAGCAGCCTGTGACCACAGTGCCTGCTACCTCAACCTCCCTTCCTTCCCAAACAAAGCATTCTGAGCTATGACCCTACAGAGCAACTGTTTCCGGAGTTGACAACAGGTCCAGGAAGAGACTCCCGGTGGCCTGCTGTCGAGGACATTCCTGTGTCTCGTGCAGCCTGGCAGGGTGGTCCAGGGCTCAACTTTCCAGCCTGGAAACTGGCAGGCACGCCCAGGCTGCTCCACCCTACCGGGCACCCACCTCACTAGAGGCCCAGACCCTCCATCTTCTCGGCCGCTAGCCCGGCCCACCTAGCACCAACCGGCACGCCACCCATAGCCCTGTGCCAGGAGACGCCCAGCTGGATGCTTCAGGACAGACTCCCTCATTGAGAGCCTCCCCTTCAATAGCCACCCTGTTCTCCACGAAGAACCCACCACAAGATGCTAGAGATCCGGGGGTCACAGTGGCTAATCGGGACCCCACCTGAAGAGGCAAACCCTGTACCCTCTGACTCAGAGTCCTGGACTCTCACTCTACAGCACAGGCTATGGTCCCTACACAGAGCACACAGTTCCCCCACTGGACCAGGAGGCACCAAAGCACCCCCTGAGGCTGCAGCAGGCTCACACTGCCAGATTAGGGTAGATATCTTCCTGAAGCTGGACCATAGCGGGGTGTACCTATGCTTCTGGGGACAGCTGAGCACAAAGAGGCTGAAACCCATCTGGAAAGGGACATGTGCAGAATCTGAATCAGGTGCCCGCAATCTAGCCCCTGGGCGGAGTCCTAGAGACCACCACATGCAGGTAGCCACTACCACCCTCCAGCAGGGGCTGCCTCAGTGTCCTGGGCTGCATCACAGGGATATTCCTGGCCTACGGCTTTCAGCAAAGACTTTCTGAGACGATCCAAACCCCAGCCCTGGCCCCGGGGCCTGTATGCAGCTCTATCCATGACACCCGGAAGAACTGCCACCTTACTGGTTCCCAACTCTGTCTGCCACCCATGACTGTCTCTGCGTGAGCTCCAGACACACCTATGTCACAGCCACGATGCCGAGTCTCTGTGCGTCTTCCCGACTGGCTTGGGTGTAATCTGCAGGTGCTGCAGGCCTCAGCTGCCCAGCGCTGCCCTCCAGACCCTTGGCACTCTTGCCAGGGAGGCAGACTTTGGAAGAGAAGGCGGGTGAGGGACTCAGGCAGCTCCCGTCCCCTTCCGTCTATGTGCCTGCACGCTTAGAGGTCTTTAGGCAGCATGCTGGTCCCAGCCTCCAGTACCAGGAGTTTGTCTGGGGAACTCTGGCCTTGCCACTCTTCCAGCTTGTACATGGAAGCTCTTCTCGCCACCAGGTCTTAGGGTATCTATAGGAAAGGAGGGGTTCTGACCCTGTAAGAGATGCCCAAACCACCTGCCAGGCAGGACCCACCTCCTCCCTGCCCATCTGTCACCCTACAAACGTGAAATGGCAGGCAGACTAGGCCCCTGGTATCATCCAGAATCTAACACCCGACACTTGACAAAGCCCTGCCTCTCCACCTCTACATACAACAACCTGGTCTGACCTCCTTGGGAAGGCCAGAGAAACTGAAGCACTTACCTCAGGCCACACAGCCCAGACAGTAGAACTGAAGCTCTGACTCTAGGGTCCCCACGCCCCAGGCCTCACCCCTTCCAACCTCCCTTTAAGCCCAGCCCCCCTCTGCCTGTGCATATCAGGTTTCTGGATCTGGGGATCAGAAAGCTGGAGTCAGAGCTCTGGGTGCTTCCTCTTGCGGGGAGCAGGCATGGAGAGACAGGAGGAGAGGCAGGGAAGAGCAAGGCAGGCCTTCTGGTTGCACTAAAACCAAAAACACTGAGTCGGCTTTAGGGCAGCCTCTGGAGTTCCACACATGCTGAGCCCATGAAACGCACAGGAAGGAACCCAAGGCTGGGCTGCCGGGAGGCAGAGCTGGGCCAAGAGGACAGAGGGGAACCCACCCAGCCATCAGGCCCCTGAGCATAAGATCCAGCGTGGCACGCTCCACCCGGAAACAGGAGACAGCTCAGGGCGACCCTACTGCCAGAGTCAGAGGTCAAGCAAGCCGTCTGGGGACGCATCCATCTGACCCTGGATCCAGCCAACAGCAGGCCTGGCCCTGGGCCACACATGACTAACAGTCCATTAGCACAGGGACCTGCAAAACCTGCCTGCCCACCCCCACCCCGGCAGGATGCTACCACGGGGCAGGAACTAGACACCGCTGGGGGCCTCTCAAAGGGAGCTAGCTGCCCAACAAACAGCCTTGGGTTTCCTGACCACAGAGGTTTGCATCTGAAAGATGGTCCAGGAGAAACCATCTGCAGATCCACCACTGAGAGACAGGGCAAGGGTTCCAAACCAGGAGCAAAGGTGACTCCTCTTCGGGCTTTGTAGGGACAGATGGGGAAACTGAGGTCTTGGTAAAGGAGAGACTGAACTCAGCAGTGGCAGAGGCTAGACCACCCACCTGCCCTGCACTGCTCAAGTTCCACATGATGTGAACCAAATAAACAGAGAAGCTAGGCCAAGGCATGCTAGCTCATTGGGGCCTTGAGCACAAAGACTGTGTACAGGTAGCTTCCAGGAGTGAAACAATGTAAACTAAAAACAAAACGGTGTGACTAACACACAGTCTAACTTGAACACACAGGAACATCACTTCCCTTAAGAGAACAGTACTATGAGGTTGGTTTTCTGGAGTGAGGAGACCTACTGTGAGCTTCCTGGGAGGCAGGTTAAAAACACTGAGAAGCGGACCTTCAATGAATTTAAGACAAGAACTGGCTCCCGGCTCCACCTACGAGATCCTTCCGGAACACCAGAGGGAGGTTTTGAAAATCCTACCTACTCCAAACCACTGCAGGGCCCTTCAGTTTGACTGAGCCACTCAAAGTGCCGGGAATTCTACAGCCTCCTCGCCCCCATGTTGTCACCTGTCATGAGAGGGCAGTGAGGCCACGGACCACTCAGTTCTTGCCAGGCTTCCTGTATGACAGTCAGCCTTCCTGGCAGAAGACATGCATATAAACACACACACACACACACACACACACACACACACACACACACACACCCTCAAGACAGGACGCCTGTACCAGGCACCCGAGGTATGTAAAACAACTACTTCAACACTGCCCTAGCAGAAGTCCAAAGAGGGAGGGAAAATCCACACCCTTAAGCCTAAGTTCTTCCCCAAGTACCCCACCCCCACCCCAATGCTGGAAACTCCAGGTCAGCAAAAACAGGTAAGAAAGACAGCCGCTGTAAGAGAACTATTCATTGCTGTACACTGAGAGAAACAGGGAAACCAATCCAGGGAACTGCAGAAGTTAGAGTAAGGCTGAAGCTTCCAGGCTCCTCCTGGCCCCACCTGGACCCCAGCGTAGCATAAATCTCTGAGCACCTTCAGTCCAGGCCCTGGAAAGGACACCTCCCTGCTGAGTCACCTCAGCATCTGAGCACCAGCCAGCCCGCCCCAGGGAGCACCAACCCCTCTCACACCTCCCCTAGCTGACACCTGGGCTCAGCTGGGAAACGGTGCTGACGCCAGGGCCCCACCCTGCAAGGCCCCAGGCACATACTGGGCCTGGCTCCAAACATCAAGGAAGGTGGCAGCCTTGCGGGGAGGGGGGGGGGGCACTAGCTATCCCACGGAGCCACTTCCGAATCAGAGGAACCAGCCTCAGTCCTAGGTCTTCCAGGGCCACAGACTGTCATGGGGGACACTGTCTGACCTCCCACAAAACCCAATGTGACCAGAGCTGGGACCTGTGCAGCCAGGGCATGCATGCCCCGCCTTTCCAGAGGTTCGCTCCACACAGAAGGCAACCCAGTGAGAAAGGGCCAAGACATGCCCACAAATGATGTCAAGACGGAATGAGGACATACCACGCCCCTGATGCCAAACCACAAGGTTGGCAGGAAGGCTCCAGGCCCTGACCCTCAAAGGCTGGCTCCTGTGCATCTGGAGGCCCCATGGGAATGGGAGTGACAGAGGGACCAGCACCGAAAGATTCAGCCTTTGGCAGCCTTGTGCGCAGCTCCACTCAGGCAGACAGAGGCCCCAGCAAAGAAACAAAGGCCACAGAAGGATGAAACTCTGGGTCCATGAGCAGGGGCCCTGCAAGACCTAAATGAGAGTCAATCATTGTCCCATTGGGGAATCATCAATTCAGCTCCAGTACTGACAACTGAAGAACCACTGGGCCGGGAGGAGCCACCACCTCTGAGTAACTCTCTGGGCATCGTCTGGGATGGCCCCTAAGCAACAGGAAAACATCCTTTGTAGGGGAGAAGGGCTATCCTCCTCTGGGACCGTCACCTTAGGGGACACAGACAGAATCCAGCCCAGCAGCCTTTGGGGTGACCATGCATGAGGCCTGAGAGGCAAGTCTGGCCATTCGGCTGTTTAACAAGCACGTACACGTGACTAATCGCCTGCCCTGGCAAAGCTACTGCTTGCGAGCAGCACCCTGAACTGGGATAGAGGTGAAGGGAGGGTCTGCTGGAACCTGTGACTGCCTCACCATAGCAGACTAGACAGAAACGATGGGGCTGAGGCGCTCAGACAGCAGAATAAAGAAAGACCTGGGCTTTGGCTCTTTGGTGGAAGGTGCTATGCTACAATCCCCAAAAAGATCTCACGGGCAGGAATACATGAAAGGAACCACAGCAGGGTGATGGCCAGGCGGGCTCCAATTACAGCATCCAACAGCCACGATTACCCAAAGACCAGAACGAGGGTGACCCTCAAGGCCACCTCAGAACCGGAGCTCTGCTCTACGTGTATGCAAGGCAGGCAACAGGTGACTAGTGTCACAGAGGAGGAGACCAGCCGAGGGCTCTGAGAGACCCTGCCAGGAGGGTAAGTGTCTGCTAGGAGAAAGACAGGCCAGACGTTAATGGTGGCGAGCTTTCCCCAGGCACAGGATGCCGCCAGGCTGCCTCGTTGTCCCTACACCTCCTTCTTACGCTGAGATTAGACATGGGTCCTCAAGCCCCGGACCCTAACCACCCGGCCAGGGTCCCAGCTACATCCAGCAGCCCCCACAGAGATAGATGTGGACGTCCCTACAAGCTGTAAAGTACGGTCTTCATGGGAGAGTTCCTGTTCCCACAGCGAATTAAGAGGCCGATCCCCTTGGAGGATCTTAGCTCTCCACCCTAAATTCTTAGCATTGCCTTGGCCTTGGAGAATAAGAGCTACCAAAGACCACCCACAGTGATGGTTACAGTGTCCCCCATCTGCCCTCCAGAGGGATCCCCCCACCTCAAAAGCAGACTCTGTGAGTGTGTGTGTGTGTGTGTGTGTGTGTGTGTGTGTGTGTGTGTGTGTGACATGTAGTGGTCAATCAAGGGCTATGGTTGCAGTTCCCTGAGGCCCACACTGGCAACACCACAGCAGTACCACACGTGTGCCACGGGGCATTTGATTTCTTTCCAGAGAAGAATGAAGAGCAAGGCCTCCCTATCCTGAGCACAGCACCCCACGGGTTAGACAGCATTCCCAAGACAGACTGAAGCCTCCTCGTGTGACAAGACAAGACACATAGTAGATAAGATGCTCAAAGCCACACAAAACCTTGGCCAGGACCCTGGTTTGCCCACCACCAGGCCCAGGCTAGGTTAAGTAAGCCTTAACTGGTAGGGCAGAGGAGCAGCTTATGCCAAAAGCCACACACAGGAACTTGGAGAGAGGCAGCAGTGTGTACAGGAGGAGGCCACAGACCTCCATTGATGGCCCCCAACCCCACCAGTTCACTACTGTGACTGCAGCTTCCTTTACCAGGACTCCATCCATCAGTGGCCAGTCGGCCAGGACCTGGGCAGCTGCACAGTCCAAGGGGGGAGGCAGCTCGGCTCCTAGATCAGCTTGCTTCCTGAAGGGCTGCAAGAGAACCTCTCTGAGATCCTCAAGGCTTTCTATCATCCAGGGCTCAACAAAGGCCACTGGCAAAAGCCAAAGACCACTCACGGTCAGTCAGTCACATCCCATTCAGATCTAGCTGATCTGCAAGGCTGTTAACATCCCCGCCACAGATGAGCCAGGGGACCTGGAGAGGAGCCCAGAACAGACACACCTGACTGGCATCCACCATATCAGACCCAACCCAGAGGAAACCCAGGGTCTCCTCCTAACCAAGGCACTCATTCCTTAGAGGTACTGGGACAGGATGGGGATTGCAGGCGCTTCCCAAGGACTGTTCACCAAGGCTGAAGGTCACAAGCAGCTTCCTGTGGAGACCCCCACACCCCTGCATTGCACACTTCCAGAGACCATTGTTCCCTGGAACAATACTCCTGTTCTTTACATGCCTGGCAAGACTGGCCGGAAAGCCCAGTAGCCTCCTCTCCCACCAGCGCCTGCCCGCCATGCTGCAGCCTGGGAAACCCCCGAGGCTCAGGAGTCATTACCCACACGGAAGGCCTGGGCCCCAGAGGCAGAGAGACAGGGCAGAGCATAGGCCCATAACAGACACTGGGTAAGTACTGGACAATGATGCACGCCCCCGGGTGCAGAAAGGGGCCCACTCTCTCACCTTTTATGCCCTCTCTATACAGGCATGCCAATGTCCAGATGCCCAAAGAGACTCACCATGACAAGCCCTGCCCTGAGTGAAGTCCCCATCTTCCCCCTTTCTACCCTCCCAAACACAGACTGGTTCCAGCTGTGGGACATCTGTGGCTAGGAAAGAAATTTACCCAACCCCCTCTGACTCGCAGCAGGCCTCCTAGGGTGAGGTGAACCAACACACACTCTTGCCAACTATATAGCATGGGGGCCCACGTTGAATCCGCCACGCTCCAAGCCTCAGCCCCAACCTCAAAGATTCCCAAGTTCCAGCCCTTCCCTGTTTGAGATACGGCCTGAACAGGGATACTTACCCGGAGAGGAGTCCCGGGCCCGCTGACCAACTTCCACGCCTGTCGTTTTAGCTCCACGAGCTTCGTGTGGCAGTGGCGGCACCACCCGCCCCCACCGGCCGAGTGGCTCTGCTCAGCGCTGGCCCCGGCGCCCTCCGGAGCAGGGCGGCTGCTGCATGGGTCTTGATCGAGCCCGGCGGGCAGCCTCTTGCGCGGGGATACCTCAAGTGGCGTGGTCTCTCGAGCCGGGCCGCACTCAGCCACCTGCGGGGGTTGGAGATGGGACAGTAAGCCCAAACCTTCGCGCGGCGCCACTGCGGGACTCCCTGCGGCCGACTCCAGACCCAGTCGCTCACACCCCTAAAGCCACGCTCGCACAAAAGTTAGGGCCCTGGATGCGACGCCAGGAGTCCCTGGCGAAGAAGCCCCAGCCCGACGCTCGGGGCCCCGTCCCGCTCCGCTCCAAGCCCCACCCCTAGAGGGCGCCGTACACCCCGCTAGCATCCTCGTTGTCCTGGGCTCTGAACCCGGTGCCCGTCGAGCCCGGCCGCCCGCTCCTAGCAGGGCCTTGCGTACCGCGGGCTGCACCGCACACAAGGAGGCGCCGCGGCCGACCATGGCACGGACGCAGGAAGGGATACGTTGGCTCTCGGGGTGCAGTGGCTACGTGATCCGGCCCAGGGGCACCCCCATGGCCAGGCCTGCTGCTCTGAAGTTGGCAGAGCAGGCGAGTGGCGGAGAGCACGCTGTGGACGCGGCCGGCTTGCTCCGGGACAGGCTGGGCGGGGGCGGGGGCGGGCCAAAGCTTGTAGGGGGAGGGAAGGGGGCGGGACGCCAGAGCACCGCCCCCATCCTGAGCAGAGCCAAGTGGGCGGGGGTCCCGCTCCTCCTTGCGGCCCCGCCTACTGCTAGGACCCCAACCTGTTAGTTGAGTGCTGATGCGGGAGGGGCGGTGGGGGCTGCCGGGACACAAGTTACGCGCACGCATGCGCCTCTGTCCCTCCTGAGCAGGATGGAGTGCGCCTCCTGGGAGGCACCCAACATTCTCATCACTTTGCGAGCGGGAAAACTGAAGCTTTTGCCCAAGGTCGCACAGCACGAAAGCGGGGGTGGGGGGTGGGGGGAAATGAAAGAGGCTGGACCCGGCCAACAGCTTCCCCAGAACACCCAGAGCACTAGAGTGTGTCTGGCCATGCTTTGGCTCCAACTGTCTCTCATGAGTGAGGGTCGTGTTTCAAGAAGTGCAGTGAGGGGCTACGAACTGTCTCAAAGAGTCCTTGCAGCCGCGCCTGTGCCTTAAAGTGGTTTGCACACTGAGCCGCCTGGGAAGTGGGAGGAAGCGATGCGGCTGGCCCTGGGGGTGTGCCGGACCTGTTGTCTGCCGGCCTGGCAGATGGGGAGTTAGCTCCGGAATTAATTGCCTGTTTGTCTCCGACCGGGAGGTCTCCCCCCTTCCCCAGCGACCAGTTGCTCTCGCCTAAGTCAGACCCCAAATGTCACCACCATCTGAGGTCGCAGAGGACTCCGGCCCAAGCTCTGGGTCAACCCGAAACCCCAGATTTGAGCCAGGTGGGGGCTGCGGCGTGGCTCCCCGTGACACAAGCGCCACCTGCCGGCCGTAGTGCGCACAGGTTTTTGAGGGCGCAGAGACAGGACACCACGCGTTCTGAGCGCAGAGCTTTCCGCTTGAGGCTGAGACTTAAGACAACTGAGCCAGGGTGATTCAAGGAAAGACCCTGGCCGGACATCCCCAGAGCAGTCAGGCCTTCACACGGTATAAGGTCTGTCAAACGACCTTTCCTTTCCCTACCTGGACCCTGCTTACTTAGCCCTCCACTCCTACGCACTATTGGCCAAGAGTGGGATGAAGATCCGGTTTTCCAGGTCATCTATGACTTAAAAGAGTCTGTAAACATGACAGGAAGTCATGAATACACTGGGAACGGGCTCCCCACTTTCTACAACCCCCAAGCCTCCAGGCCCTTCTCAGCCTTGCGAAGGGAAAACAGGCAGGCGTCGGCCAACCCTAGGATCTGGGTAGCCTCAGGCACCACCCTCCTCAGTCCACCCCTGCAAGCACTACAAACAGCGTCACCCCGCCCCTCTACCGCACTGAAACAAACACCCGGGGCCCAGGAGGCTCATACATTGTTATCGACTTACACACGCGCACACATACTCCTCACACGCACACCGAAAAGCATCACCCGGAACCCAGGGCCTGCGCTCATGATGGGCCACACCCGCAACTTCACTTCCCTGCACCAGCGCGGCTCTTCGGGAAGCATACTCTACGTTCGAGTTCCCAGAGGACACAAAAACACAGCTCCGCAAGACCCCGGGGTGCACCAAGCAACCGGAATGATCTCAGAACTCAGATCACCTCCCCCGAGCCTTTTTCCTCGCCCATCCCTGCAAGGTGAGAGAACCGGGATCTCTGCGCTACGCTCTCCTCCGTGGAAGATCGCTGCTCAAGGCTCGGGTTCCAGCGTAGACTAGAGAGGGAGAATCAAGCAGTATCAGCTCGGGAAAGTGCAGATACAGGTCTCCGCCCGGGACCTACCGCGTTTTCGCGGTGCTGCGCAGCAAAGTCGCGGGACCGCGTCACCACTGGCAGCCCGGCCCCGCGAGCTCTCACCTTGCCTCGCCGCCGCAGGAGGTGACTGGTGAAACCCAGGATGATGTCCGAGTCCAGGCAGAGCGACCCCATCTCTAGCAGGCTTGGAACCTTTCGGGGCGCGCCGCGGGGCGGCTCGGGGGACCCCGGCAGCGCCATGGAGGAGTGGACAGTGGGCAGCGTCCCCGAGCGTCTCCCGCCGCCGTTGTAACCACCCCTCCCGCGCGCTCCCTGGCCGCGCGCCCGCCGTCTCCGAGCCCCGCACGGCGCCCGCCGCCCACCAGGCCCCCAGTACTCGGCGGCCGGCGCCCCCCAGCCCTGCGCTTGCTCCGCGCCGCGCGCCCGCGCTGACAGCCCCGCCCGCCCGCGCCGACAGCGCCCCCTCAGCCCGGGCGGCGAGCCGGACAAGCGGACCCGAGTTGGGGAGAGGTGTGTAGAAGAGAATGGGGGACCAGGACCCCACTTGGTCTGAACCTATCCGCCTTCCGCGTTCCAAGACACCAGGACTTTTTGCGGTAGGCACTGGCACCAGGAAGGGACACCGCAACCAAGTTGGGATCCTGGAAACCTCTGCAGACAAGGGGCATCTTTCCAGCTTCACTCTATGCTGTCCTAGGCATCTTGGGGTCCGGTCTGAAGAAAAGAAAAAGACAGACAGACAGACAGACAGACAGACAGACTCGGGGAGGCAGATAACCCGGTGTTCCCAACACTGCACGTGCTCTAAGGCACTTACCCCTGAGGCAGTGTTTAGGAACCCTCGCTCCCTAGGCTTGTAGCGAGGCTTTGCTTGGACACAAACTCTGGCACTCTAAAGCCTCGGGCGGGGAGGGGGGTGAGATCACAAGGTTTGGGCGGAGGGTCAGTCCGGGAGAGAAGGGGTTGCCTAAATAACCTAACCCCACCCCCTAAGTCTTTAGAGGTAGGGGGTATCGGAGAGGGAGACATCTTTAGAGGCCAGGCTGGGCTGCTGAGACTGCCGGTCCCCTCCACACTCCATTAGGGAGAACCTTGGAATCTCTTCATCTCTGCTCCTTCATCTGGAGACCCTCCAGCTTCGGGGGTCCCTTGCTTGACTCCCCCCTGTGGCAACTAGAGATCAGTGTCTCCCTCTGTCAGGCCAGGGACCCCTTGGTTCTGCTTCCAAGTCTAGTGTAGACCTGCAACGACAACCGCCCAGTGTCTGCCGGGCTTCTAAACTGGAAAGGAACAAGAGGGGCTATGGACCCTTCTACTGCAATGGCCATCCACAGTCTGGGACAGAGACCAGGACAAGCCATTAAAGGGAACGGAGCCCCTCCTCTCAGCTCCAGATCCAGAGCCCGGGCTCCAATAGGACATCAGGCTTCCTCTCAGGAAAACTACTCCTGTCTTCACCCCCCATTCAGTCCCCTCCAAACCCCTGAACCTTGGGAGAAGGCCATCCACCACCTCTGTGGATTGATTAAAGTCGTTGTAAGGATTTTTTTTAACATTTCATTTACCAGGTCGAGGCCTGGGCAGAGCTGTCCCCAGGGAAATCTAGGCCAAGGGAACTAAACAGAAAAACCTCCTGCAATTGAGTGGCGCCTCCACAGGATTAATTGCCAGAGCCCAGCTTCCAATCAGGCCACACACAAGATATTTCAGGAAGGCTGCAGTGGTCGTGTTCCCGCAATGAGCACATGGGGCTCTGGACCTCAGAACCTGCTGGTGGTGCCTCCTTCCCTGGAAGGCACTTTGACGTAATATAGTCCAGCACCTCCACTCCCACCCTTCAGACATTTAAGAGAAAAGGCACCTTCTTGCAGCTGGCAACTGGTAGGCAGGCATCTAGACCAGCTCCCAGCTGGGCACTAGGAAATGCAGTCCAGGCAGGGCATGCAACATGGCCAATCCTAGAACCTCAGGCAGGAAGAGGGGCTCTGTGGACAGCATAGCATTAGACAGTGTGACCTCAGCTCTGCTCCTGGGGGAGATCAGGGAGTGGCCTTTGCTTTATTTAATGCCATTGTGTGTGTGGGGGGGGGGAATCTGTTTAGTTTGTCTTTGAGGTTTTGGGGTGTTCACTATGTAGCCCTGGCCGACGTGAAGCTTACCATGTAAACCAGGCTGGCCTTGAAATCAACAGAGATCTGCCTGCCACTGCTTCCCAAGGGCCGAAGTTAAACACATGCAGCTCCATGCCCAGATAACTTTGTGGATTGTTTTGACCACTAGTTTGAGTATTTAATATAAATACTGGAAAAGATTAGGTGGTCCAGACTGGTAGCATTTAAGGGGTCTGAGTCCATGATCCCAGAATCTCATTCAGCATGAACAGCCTCCACCTTCTGAGAGTGATGGGACAGGGGAATTCTGCCTCTCATTCCCAGAGCACTTTGGACCCTCCCTCAGTTCTGCATACCCAGCAGCACACTGGGACAGAGGCATGTGTGTGGACATGCGCCACCTACATAACAATCTTCACTCCTTTTTCCTGACCATGATGCTAGAAAAGGTGCCTTTCGATCCCCGTTTCACAGATGAGGAAGCTCAGTTGTCCCACTCTTTCCACTAGGGGTTCAGACCCAGCCCTTAGGAAGTCAGCAGCCGCATGGCTTCAGCACCCTGGCCAGCGCCCACCACCTTGAAGCAGCCCCTGCGTTTAGAATTTGCTCTGGAGTAACTCACCCCAATTCACCTACCGCTTGGACATCCCACCCACCCAGACCCCCTGTCCCTAATGTCTTCTCCTTCCTAAGGCTACACGACTACAGACTGACGCCTCACATCTGTGTGTCCTAGCTACTGCCCCACCAATATCTGATTGGAGGCCATGCATGCATCCATTGCATCCCTTTCTGTCTCTGCTAACACAGCGGGAGAGCATAGAGATGTCAGATGGGTCACACACACCCTTCTCTGTTTCCATGGTCCCCACGGCCTGGCACCTCTCTCTGACAATGACTGACTCAGACCCACCCTCATGGGCTTCCTCGCTGCTCGCAGAGGAGGCTCTGCTCTGCTGCTATAGCGGGGTGGTTGGGAGCTCTTCTCCCAGACAGCGCTGGTTCTTTTTTCTCCAGGTTGTCCTGGAATGATGCCTTGGCTAAATTTAGGCCTTCCTTGCCTAAAATTCACAACCATGGCGGCTCCTCACAGCCCCCTCCTGTGCTTCCGTTTTCTTCCTTATCATTTATCACAAATTAAACTTTTCTCTTTTTGAATGTCAGTCACCTATCTTAAAGTCAGCTCAAAATGGCAGGAAGTCTTGTGCTCTTTCCCAAGAACTCAAGTAGAGGAGAAGCTGACAAAATAGAGAAGTATCGGGATTCCCGGGTTCTGGCTTTGTAGCAGTCCCACCCCAGGCATGCCTGCAGTGCTAGACCCAGGGAAGAAATGCATGTGGTGCTAAATGCCCCTTACCCTCCCAACCAGTCCCCTGCACAGCTAACAGGGAGAGCCTGGGTCCTCCAGCCTCACCTGACGAGACTGCTGGCCCTGGTAGAGATTCTGAGAGTTTCCCTGGGAACTCCATCCAAAATTGTAATCCCCAGCCATCCTGCAGGACCCGAACCCCTCCTGCAGTTCATCTCCCACCCCCACCCCCTACCCCCCACCCCCCACCCCTCACCTCCTTCCAGCCTCCGGGACTACAAGCCCAGGCCACCCAACACCATGCCGTTGTGCTTAAGGCCAGCAGATGGCGCCGCTTGGCCACAGTCCTTATGGCAGGAACCAAAGTGATCACTTGATCTCTTATGTGGATAGAGAAACTGAGGACCTAAGGGAAGAAGATTGTTCTGTGTACCTGACAGGGTGAGATGCTTCAAGGCACAGACCCCAAGACTCCTGCCGCCAGCCCTGATACCTCCCTGTGACCCTATACACACCTAACAGGGCTTGGCACACCCCACCCCAAGACCTCTGACTTCCTTCCTGTGTCCCTCCCTTCTCCAAATCCGGTCTTAGCTTCCGTTTTTGAATGGGCAGTGTCCAGTGGAAAGGGACACATAGTGATCAGAGTTCTCCTCGGCTGTCCGGGCACGCTGACTGAGGGTACAACCTAGAAACCTTTAGCAAGTCCTAGCACAGGGGCTGGAGAGATGGCTCAGAGGTTAAGAGCACCGTCTGCTCTTCCAGAGGTCCTGAGTTCAAATCCCAGCTACCACATGATGGCTCACAACCATCTGTAATGAGATCTGATGCCCTCTTCTGGTGTGTCTGAAGACAGCAACAGTGTACTTGCATACATAAAATAAATAAATATGAAAGGAAGGAAGGAGGGAAGGAAGAAGGAAATCCTAGTACAGGTGTTTCACCCAAAGATCTCACCACTGCGCCTACCATTCCCTACAGCATCCTGCTGGGTGCCACTACCTCAGGGAGTTCTCTACGGCTGGGTGTGAAAGCAGCCTTGGAACTGTGGCTTTGAGTATGGGCGTCTGGTGGTATCAGTGTTCCAGAGGGTGGCGGCAGCCTGAGCTGATGGCTGCATGGGTAAAAGTGGACTGAGGGATCCAGGCAGCACCACTGATCACACGGGGAATCCCAGCCCCCGTGGCTTCACCAGGTAGTCCTGTGATGAAGCCGCGACGCTGGACTCTATCAATATAAGCACAGACACAATTCACAGAGCAAGCACACTGCATCTGGCTAATAACTATACAATAGCAGAGGTGAGGGAGAAGAGAGGGAGGGAGGGAGGGAAGGAGGAAGGGAGGGAGGGAGGGAGGATAAAACATGGGGCTGGAGAGGTGGCACTGTAGTTTAAAGCAGTTATTGCTCTTGCAGAGAACCTGGGCTCCATCCCCTACACCCACATGATGGTTCACAACTATCTGTAACTCCAGTGCCAGGTCATCGGGAGTGCTCTTCCAGCCTGTGTGGATATGTATGTAGTACACATACAGACATGCAGGCAGCAAAACATTCATACAAAAAAAGTAAATTAATTTTAATTAAAAAATAAGACCAAAGAGATTTCCCAAAAGGTAAAGGATAATTGAAAAAGGAGGAGGAAGAGATGCTGGAGCAATGGCTCAGTGGTTAAGGGCACTGGCTGCTCTTTCAGAGGACCAGGGTTCAGGTCCCAAGACCCTCGGTCAGCTCACACCTGCCTATAATTCCAGTTCCAGGAGACCCAATGCCCTCTTCTAGCCCCTGTGAACACTCACACACACATCACGTGTGTGGCACACACATAAAAGTTAGAAAGGAAGAGGACCTGCCATATTAGAACAGGAAGGAAACAGTTGCTGAGCAAGAAAATGCCCATACATACATATATACATACATACATACACACATGCATACACATACACACATACATATATACATACACACATACATACATACATATACATACACACATACATATATACACACATACATACACACATACATACATATACACATACATACATACACATATACATACATACATACATAGATACACATATACATGCATACATACATACATACATACATACATACATACATAGATACACATATACATGCATACATACATACATACATACATACATACATACATACATACATACATAGAGGAGGTATTCAACAAGAAATCTCAGGCAAAAGCAGGCTTCCTCAGCACTAGCACACCAAGTGTGGAAGTCAGCATCTTGTAAAGTTTTAAAACAATGCTAGGATGAACAGAAGCTCCTCTCAGGCCTGTGGGGACAGGGGAGGAGCTCAGACATCACAGTTTGCAGCACTGCTGACAGTGGAGGGAACAGCAGTTTCCAACGCGGAGGGAAGCAGAT
Source organism: Mus pahari (assembly GCF_900095145.1). Taxonomy (NCBI): domain Eukaryota; kingdom Metazoa; phylum Chordata; class Mammalia; order Rodentia; family Muridae; genus Mus; species Mus pahari. The sequence goes on along the minus strand of NC_034596.1, from coordinate 106,165,499 downwards.
TCCACTCCTAGTGGAACCATCAGCTGCCTGTGGAGGTGGATAAAGGCGAGATCAGAAGGCTTCCCTTTCTTGAGCTTCTTAGAAGATGAGCTCCTGTTTAACACACACCACCAAAGGACCTGAACCAAGAAACAAAATAGGTATGGGACTGAGGAGATACAGAGCCCAAGAAAGAGGCAAGGGGGAGTTTCAAGCTGGTGGGGAACTGGTATTTCAGGGTTCACTGTGCTAAAGTCCCCAAGGGTCCATACTGAAGCAAGAATTCAGAGGAAGCCTGAGAAGGGAGGCAGGGGGAAAGGATGGGAGATGGAAATGACTGTGTGGTATGTGTGGACCCATTTAGAAGAGATTTAAGCTTCCAAAGCTTAACTGTGACTCCTCTTTCCATAGCTCACAGTATTAACATCATGCATGCTGAATGTCAATTCAGTAAAACTTTGTGACTAAACTACAGGATGCAAGTGGGCTAGGGATGGAAATGGTCAGAAATAGCATATCCCAGTATGCAACACTGGGAAGGAAAATGCTCAAGGAGGCAAAGTGGTCTGAAGCAGAAAGTGGGAGCACAAAGTGAAGGGGTCACCCAGGCCACCAGGCTGGACTTGAATAGAGAACAAGGGGATTGGAAGTTTCTGTTCTCTTAAAGTCTTGAAACAATTTGATCACATGAATGTGTGCATGCATGCCAGAGAGCTTGCATGAGAACAATGCATGTGTGAGTGCCATGGTGAGTGTGTAGAGGTGACAGGTGTGTGTGTGTGTGTGTGTGTGTGTGTATGTGCCTGTGCATATGCATGTGTTAACAATGCATGTGTGAGTGTCATGGTGTGTGTGTGTAGAGGTGACAGGTATGTGTGTGTGCATGTATGTGCATGTGCATGTGTGAACAATGCATGTGTGAGTGCCATGGTGCGTGTGTAGAGGTGACAGATATGTGTGTGTGCATGCATGTGCCTGTGCGTGTGCATGTGTGAACAATGCATGTGTGTCATAGTGTGTGTGTAGAGGTGACAGATGTGTGTGTGCATGCATGTGCATGTGTGAACAATGCATGTGTGTGTGTCATGGTGTGTGTGTGTAGAGGTGACAGGTGTATGTGTGTGCATGTATGTGCCTGTGCATGTGTGAACAATGCATGTGTGAGTGCCATGGTGTGTGTGTAGAGGTGACAGTTGTGCGTATGTGCATGTATGTGCCTGTGCATGTATGAACAATGCATGTGTGAGTGCCATGGTGTGTGTGTAGAGGTGACAGGTGTGCGTATGTGCATGTATGTGCCTGTGCATGTGTAAACA
>NC_034596.1:106127388-106163942 GCF_900095145.1 Mus pahari | reverse complement strand
GTGCCATGGTGTGTGTGTAGAGGTAACAGGTGTGCGTGTGTGCATGTATGTGCCTGTGCATGTGTGAACAATGCATGTGTGAGTGCCATGGTGTGGGTGTAGAGGTGACAGAACAACTGTCATGACTGATGCTGCTTTCCTTCCACTCTGTCTGAGACAGAGTCTTTCTCTAATTCTGCCACTGCACTGCGTACTCCAGGCTAGTTGGCCCATGGACTTCCATAGGATTCTCAGATCTCTGCCTCCCATCCATGGTAGGGAGCACTAGAATACAGATGTGCACCACTGCATCTGGTTTTTCATGAGCTCCAGAGATTCAAATTCAAGTTGTTAGTCATAACCACTGAGCCCTCGCCTCAGACCCCATCTTATTTAAAGGTTTATGTTTGTAGTGGTTATATGTATGCCTATATGTGGTATGTGCACATGAGTGCATGCCAACAGAAGCCAGAAGCAGATGTCAGAGCCTTAAAGCTGAGGCAAGAGGTGGTTGTGAGTCGCTGGAACCAAACCCTGTTCCCCTGTAAGAGCTGTACATGTTCTGAATCATGTTCTCAGCCCCAGCCCCACCTTATGTTTTTGAGACAGAGTCTCTCATTGAACCTGGTAGTCAGTCATTGTCCAAACTGGCTGGCCAATGAGCTTCAAGGACCTTTCTGTCTGTCCCTGGCACTGGGGTTATAAACACAAGCTGTCACATCCAACTTTGTATGTAGGTACTGAGAGCTTGGATTCAGGTGTTTGTGCCTATGCAGCACATACTTTACTCTCTAAGCCATCCCCGGCCCATCGATTTGACTTTTAAAATCACATCTTTGTTTCAATCCTTTTTGGAGAAAGTATTTGTTCAATTTCAACATGCAGATCAAAGATACAGTGTATTTCTGTGTCACATACAAAGACATCTCAGTGGAATTACAAAGAAAAGGAGCATAGGACATCACCACATGCAGTTTAAGACCAAAGCAGTTCTCAGAGGAAAATCCTCATATGTGTACATTAGAGAGTTAGAGAGAACAAAGACCAAATAAGGCAGACTCCGCCAATTACAGTGCCTGTGCCAGCTAGGACTGATGTAGCCCTGACCTGTGCATTGGAGCCTCTGCCCAAGGCACTGTGTATTCACAAGCAGGATTGGGATGAATATCTTCCAGAACTAAGGGAAGACTAACAAAAGGAAGGATGGGAGTTGTCTGAGAGCTTCCTCAGGACTGTGCCAGCTCGGCCTACACCGATTCTGCCTACACCGATTCTGTCTACACCGGTTCTGCCTACACCGGTTCTGCCTACACTGGCTCTGCCTCTTGGGCATCACTGGGCAGCCACTATGATACATATACTATATACTCTATAGGCTGCTTTCTTGTGTCACTTGTGCCACCTCAACATTTAGGGAAAGTGTGTGTGTGTCAGATACACTCCTGAATCCTGGTTGTTGAGAGGAAGGAGTGTGGCTTGTCCCCAAGCCAGCTGGCACATCTGAGCCTCAGAAGGCAACACCGCCCAGGAGCCCAGAGGAGAGCAGCTCAAAGTGAGAGCCCACTGGGTACATTTGCAACTTTGGCATGCCCCGAAGGAAGGCGAGACACCCTTAGGAGAGCACAGCCCAGCAGTAGAAGTGTGTTCTTCGGGGGCTAAGGGGGCTTTCACTCTGGGTGAAACCGCATGGCAGGAACACAGTCTTAGCCTTTGGAGAAAAACCACTTCAAAACTGGCAGAGTATGTGGCATTGACTAAGGAGAACACCAAGTAGTAATCCCGGAGAGATTGGGGGCTAAGGAGGTTAGGTCCCTCTCAAACCTACCCCAACTTCTTGCTTAAAAAGCTAGGGGCTTCAACTCCCAAAGGGAAAGCCCTTAAAGGGGCCATGTGCATTGTCTGAGCATAGAGGCAACATGGTGTCAGAGAACCGCACAGAACTCCTGATTCATGGGGGCTGAACCAAGCCTGCCACACACACACTGCGGAGTGTAGGTCTGCAGAGAGAGGACCACCGTTGGCTTCACACAGTCTCTTGGAAGGACTCCAGGAAAGCTGTCCATGGGGAACAGACTCCAATACCCACCTTCACAACGGATAAGCTTTTCAGGAGCCAAACTGTGTGACCCAAGGGCCACCACTGGGAAATGTAGAGGCAGAGGATGGTATGGGCTGGCTGAGGGTACAGCTCAGGGGTGCCATGAGCAATCACAGGAAACAGGAGGGGGGAGAATAAAAGAAGTGGCACCTCGTACAGTGGGATATCGTTCATTAGCAAGGCAGATGGTGTGGCCCACGCCTGTATTCCCAGGACTCAGGAAGATCTCTGTTCCAGGCCAGCCTGGGCTACATAGTGAAACGTGGTCCAAAGTGAAACAAACCCAAAACATGGCTGGTGAGATGGCTCAATAGGTAAGAGTGTTGGCTGCCAATGTGGATCCCCACGCCTACCAGGAAGGAGAGCATCAATCCTGCAGGTTGTCCTCTGACCTCCACATACCCACCCCACCCCATGTACATATACACATAGACATAGACAAGTAAATTAAATATAATATTTTAAAATATTAATTACCACAGTCAAGATCATGAGCAAATTCCTCTCAACCTCCTAAAGATATAATATCGGTCCTTTCTGTCCCCTCCTTTCCCCTCTAACACCCCTGAAATTTTTGTTAGGAGGTTCTAAGCTGCCAATTCAGGCTGGAGAGATGCCTCAGCAGTTAAGAGCACTGGAGGTCCCGGGTTCAATTCCCAGCATCTACATGGCCACTAACAAGTGTCTGTAACTCCAGTTCCAAGATGGAAAGGGATCCAAGAACGTCTGACATCCTCCTCTGGCCTCTGTCTGACGCCCTCTTGTGACCTCTGTGTGTCCTGCACACAATGCACAGACTACAAGCAAGCAGGAAAGCATACACATAAAATAAAAATAAACGAACCTCAAAAACATTTTAACTTAAATTTCGTTAAATATAGGACTATCTAGGTTTTCCATTTTTTGTTTTACTAATGTACATATGCCCTATACAATATATATGTATATATAATATACATACACACACACACATATATATATATATACACACACACACACATATATATATATATGTGTGTGTGTGTGTGTGTGTGTGTGTGTGTTCAAAAACAAAGTCTCAGTATGCAGCCCTTGCTGGTCTGGAGCTCGCTCCCTGAGTAAAACAGGCTGGCTCTAACTGACTGTATCCTCCTGAGAGCCTGGATTAGAGCCATACATGCCACATCTGACTCAGTAGCATATTTTGTATGAAAATTTCACATTTGTGTTCTCTCTCCCGTCATCAGTCTGGCTAAAGGTTTATTCTTCTTTATTATTTTTCAGTTTTGTGATGTTTAGTGTCTGCATGAGAACCCTCTGCAGGCACTCAGACAGGGCCTCCCTCAGGTTAACTACTTGGCTTGGAGGCTGAGGGGCCAGCTGTGCCCTGGGCTCCTCTGGGAGCCTCAGGAGGCTCAGGACATCTCTGAAGCTCAGCAGCACAGGGGCCTGCCCCCTCTTGCAATCATCTCTCCCTGCTGAGGCCTGTTGCTCGATACTGTTCTCAGCCTGGGGCATTCACTGGGAACCGGCCATCCTGGTTCAGGAGCCCGGGCCTCTGCTCTTCATTAGCCCTCCAGGTGAGTCAGCTACCCAAGCCTGAGAACCCGGTGAGCATACTGGCTTAGCAGCTTTAATGGAGACCAGAATAACATCAACTTTATAAACACAGGTGTGCTTCTCCCGTGGGAAAGCCAGGGAGAGGGAGAGTGGTCTGAGTGGCTAGGATGGCATACTATATGAGCTGAACAACCTTCCCAGTTGATCAGGACAGAGAGGTTCCCAAACCATTTGACTTTCAGTGCTAAACCAGGAGATCCAGGCAAACCCGTAAGAGTCGGCCATTCTCCTAGGGAAGCTGTGTTGGGCCGCAGTGTGTGGCCCCGTACTGTCCTAGATCCGTCCAGGGACAGAGAAAGCAGGCAAGGAGACTGCAGCTGCCTATGTTCACACCCCCTGCAGGGCCGGAAGGAGCCTCACATCCACACTACAGTCCAGGGACAGCCTAGGAAAGCAAATCTGTGAGCAGCCAGCTAACACTGTGGCGAGACCCATCACCAAAGGCAACAGATCCTGGAAACTCTAGAGAGGCTCTGAGCGCGAGGGCTGGGGCGCATATGGTGCCAGGTGTGTGCATATGGTCCCTTCAGAGGAGGAGTCCCTTGCTCTCCTAGCAGCCTCAGCCCAGGGCTACCTGGGGCCTTCCATGGATCCTCCCAAGTCCTGGCTGCAAGGTGCCTCTCCAGGGAGCCCACCAAAGGTCTTCCACCGTGAAGTCATGTGTGCCCACAAAACCACAGCTGTGACAGTTGTGCTTCCTTCAATGGCCTCTCCAGCCACCCCCATGTTCCCTCTTTGTAAGAGGATGTGGAAATCCCGGGGCATAAGGGCGCTGACAAGGTCTCGGCTTGTAGGAGGTAGAGCTGGGTACGGACACACCTACACCCACACCTCGCCCTACCCGATCCAAGGCCGGACGTGAGCTCAAGAAGAAATGTGTCTAGAAGGACAGGGAGTAGGAGAGGGGATAAGACATCTTTCTTTCCAGTCCCTCAATTCAGAACCAGGTCCCCAAGACTAGTGTATGGTCTCCAGCCTGGAATGGCCAAAAGCCAACTGGGATCTCAAATAAAGGGGCAGGAAACAGAGTGCAGGGGCTGGATTCTCGGCCCTGAAACCCACGCCCACTCCCAACTCCGGTTCTGGGAAGTACATCTCAAACTCGAGAGGATGTCTGGGTCAGCAGCTTCACTCAGGACAATCAGAAGCAGCCAGCGAGGAGGCCTCCTCAGCCAGGAAAAACCTGGCAGAAAGCGGAAGCAGGCCCGGCAGAAGTAGTACCTTCCCATCAAATGGCTTCACTTTCTCCTTCTCTGGTGATTAGGATGTCGGGAAGGGGCCTCACAAACAGGCTTCAGTGAGAAACCTCAAGGACACAGGGATGTTTAGGAATACATTTATTATTATTTTTTAATCAACCTACAATATACACATTTAAACCAAGTTACATGATTTGGAACTACAGATCAAGGACATCCAACATGTCAAACCCTGACTGAATGGCCAAGGGCACTCACCAAGGGCACCCATCCAGGGCAGTCAGCACAGCACCTGGGATACCCTCTGGTTCCTAGGGATACCAACTCTCTAACAGCCCGAGGTGTCCACAGTGGCACTTTCTGACCAACAGGCAAGATGCTGACCCAAAGTAGATGCTAGCTGGGGGCGGAGTGTGGACGCCCCATTGGACACCATTCCCTCCCACCTCTGGCCACCTCTGGCCGTCTCCTGTACTTGCCTGGCGTGTGCTCACACACGTAAAGGAAGGGTACCTCTCCAACGTGCCGTCGGGACACAGGTACTCATCCAGCAGGAAATGCTCTGGCCCGCCTCAAATTCAGCCTAGGCTGTCCAGTGGCTCCCATATTCGGGTCAAAGAAGCTGGGACAGGAGGAGGCCCTCTTTCCTGGTGTTGCTACGTTCTCAGTTAAAGGGTTCAGGCATCCATTTCTTCCCACACAACCCTCTCTGACAGGCCCTGACTACCCAGAGTGGAAATGTCAAGTCAAGCACACTTTGCTCAGAGCCACTTACGGTTTCATTCAGACCTCTTCTCCCATGGGTGCACTCACCCAACAGCAGAGCCTGAGGCCCCAAAAGGTCACCCTGGCCCAACTCTGCATTAGGACTGGGCCTGTCCCCACTACCACTCTTCACATTTCTTCTCCAGCCCGCGTCTGGCCCTAGAAGCTGTCCATTCATACAGCACACACTCACAGGATCACTACTGTGAAAAGGGAGAGCTCCTGCAGTAAAATTCTCAGCTCGACAAGAGGACTACCAAGGGCTCAGCAGCCTTAGCCCCAGTGGCCACTCTCGTGCTGGAGCAAAGAGCGCCCCTTGATCCAGAGGCCTGCGGCAGGCTCCTGCCAGAGGTTCGGTGGCTTTGGACAAGGGTGGATCGGGAGAGAAGGAAGGTGACGCTAGCGCCTCTTGCCAGCGCACGTGTCAGCAGTGTGGGCGAAAGAGCAGGCTGCCGCGCGGGTCCAGAGCCGCGCGTACGTCCCGGGTCGTCGCTCTGCACTCCAGCCAGGATACGGGACTGCACGGGTCTCAGCGATCCGGGTGTTTCTCCCCCCCCCCCGCCCCTCTCAAGCCGACCTTGGCCGTCGGGGCCGCCCCGTCGCTGCTGTCGTCGCCGCCGTGCGCGCCGGGTCTAGTGGTCCTAAACATTTCACAATTGCGCTACAGAACTGTTGAACTGTTAAGAACCACTGGACCAGGCGCGCCTGCACACAGAAGTTCTGCGCAGCCCGGAGCTCCGGAGCCACAGCTCAGCGTCCTCCTGCGACCCGGCCCGCGTGGCCGGGCTGCACTCTGTGCGGCGGCAGCCGGCGAGCCTGCGCCTTTTATGCGGCGCGGTCGCCCAGCTCGGCGCCGGAACGCGCCAGCCGCGCTGGCCGGACCGGTTTTTCCAGGCCCGCGGGTCGCGCGGCGGGTCGGCCCGAGGCCCCGGGACCTGCTCCGCGTGCCCGCGCGGGGGTGGCCCTGAGTCACCAGCCGCACCCGGCGCCCAGCTTGGCGCACCTGGCCGGGGTCGACGCAGGGGCCGCGCCTGCTGGAAGCCCGAGCGCCGGCTTTGCCAAGGGGCCGCGCCGGCGGGGCACGCACCGAGCCCCACGGGCGGCGCGGGGGCGGGAACGGACACGCCCGCACCGCGGACTCGCTTCAAAGAGAACTCCGTGGGAGGGGAAGGAGGGAACAAAGAGAAAGTGAAACTGGGTGGGGGGGCTGCGGCGAGTTTCTGCTTCCCAGACCTGGGCCTCTCGGGCGGTCGGAGGGGGCGGGGCGAGCCAAGTCCTGGGTCCTTGTGCCATCTACCAGGGACCTTGCCCGCAGTCCAAAGGGCCCCGTCTGCTCCGCACCTGCAGGCGCCCTGCCCTCTTAGTCACTGAGCCCTTAAGAGTTCCTTTCCAGTGCAGTAAGGACAGTGTTAAAGGAAAAGGAGAGCGATTAGAGTCAAACTTGAGCCGCCGAGGACCAGACGAAGGTTGTCATAATGCATTCAAGTCCTGGCCAGCCCAAGGAACACCAGTGTCTTCCATGCCGGGCGCCACAGACTGGGCCGAGGCAGCAGGAGGAAGCCACTGGGCTGTGAGGAAGCCTCTAGACCTTTCACTGATGACGCTGTCAAGTTTAACTTTTCCATTCGGCTTGTTCGGTGAATAGAGTAGGGTTTTGTGTATGTGGGTTTTTTTTTGTTGTTGTTGTTGTTTGCTTTGTTTTGTGTGTGTGGTTTTTTGTTGTTTTTTTGTTTTGTTTTGTTTGTTTGTTTTTTCTTTTGCAGTTGGATCTGCTGCCTCAGAGAGAAGCTGTGCCTTCTCAGAGCCTTTGGCAGCATGCAAGTCTGATTGAATGTGGAGTCAGAGGGGCTGGCATGGAGTACTAGGGAATGTCCACAAAGAGGCATTGCCAGAGTTTTACTCACCAGGCACACACTACTTAGACTGGAAGTTGTCTCCTATGTAAGTGAGAGACCCTCAACAACAAGACAGGAAACACAAACAAGCAACGCCCTTTGCACGCAGCAGTCTAGCCCGAGTGCGCTCCCTTCCCACAGCGAATGTGGGCACTATGCCTCAGAGGGGACTTTTGAGAGGCAGGTGAAAACTCTGGCTCTCTTGCAACATGAAATATGACAACCAGAAGGGTAATCTTGCAAGAGGTTACTTGTGTATGAGGAGATGGGTGGGGGTGGCCTGGAGGGCTCAACTGGGGAGTCTGATTATAGAATAGAGGGCGCTGGGAAACAGAGGGCGTGATGAAAGGGAGATGTTCCCTAGAGATAGCCCTGGCGTTCAGAGGTGCTGAAGCCTCCCTAGAGGGAAATTACCAGTGTGCAAAACAGCAGTGAGCCTTGCCTGCTGGGGGCAGGGCCTGGCCCTCCTCCGCTGTGAGGAGGGCCGTAGGGTTCCCCAGCTTATTCAAACAGGAGTCTGGTCTGAGGGCAGCCTGAATCTCCTCAGCTCTGCATGTGCTAACTGAGGACCCCAGTGTTCCTGCAAATGGAAGGAGGGCCCAGTGCCCTTCGTGGGAGCCTGAAAGGGACATGTGAGTGTCCCAGGTGTCACCTCAGGTATCGTGCTACCTAAGCAACTTATCCGTGACCCTCAGAGGAACTTCCTAATGCAGCACCTGCCTTACTCCCAAGCCTCCTGGACAGCGCCTTTGAGGCCATCTGGCACCTGTCTGCTGTGAGGTTGCATCCCATCACCCTCGAGGATCCTGAGAACCGGCCTGGCTGCCAACCCTTGTAGGAGTCCCTCTTACCTGCCCCATTGCTGCCGCCCCCTGACCCTTGCTTGTTGCTCCTATCTGCAGAACCTGTATGGCGATCTGGGGAAGAGCCTCAGTCAGCCTTCCACACCGGAAGGCGGGGACTCGGGGTGTTTCGGCAGAACGAGGACGGGGGCCACCTCGGTTTGCACAATCCAAGTGCGGTGGATCCCAAGCAATGGCTCTGCCAGCCCCCCGGGAGGAGAATGAGGACCTCAGGCTGAGCTCACCTTCTACACTTGTCTATGTCTGACAGACTCACCACCCTGCCCTGGACCCTGGATGGATGCTCATGCCCTGGGGTGCCTCTCCACCCACTCATCGGGGATTCACTGAGGTGTGGGGCAAAGGCTTCTAGGCCCCCGCTGTGCTCAGGTGGTGTCACCAAGTTGTGCAAGGTGTGAGCACACCTGTCTGGGTGAGGAGCTGGGTGGCTGCCAGGGCAGCGTCTGCTGGGGCCTGGGAACCAGGCTGAGGAGCCTGAGGTATGGGTAGGGGAGCCTCAACCTGGCTCACCCAAACGGCAAGGCCCAGCTCTTGGGGTCACATTTGCCCACCATCCTTAGGGTGTAAATTCTCATGGGGCCCAAAGGACAGATTAGCATCTTCATGTTGCAAGGGAGAGGGCGGCTCCTTGCTCCTAGCAAGAAAGGGCGGAAGCTGTATGTGGCAAAATAGGGGCAGCGTCTCACACCTGAGGAAGGAAAACCTAGAGAGGGTCATGTCCTTGTAGATGTTTGGACTGAGGACTGAGCAGGTACCTGCTTCTTAAAGTCCCATCACACCTAACTCAACACTGGCAGCTGCCTGCCTGCATCAGGATGCCCACTGGCTCACCCTGGCAGCATCCTTCCCTTCCCCACAAGCAGCCCAGGCCACAGAGGGTAGCAGGTTGAGAGCTGGAAGATGCACCCCTGCTGCCATGCCTGGGGACTGCCTGCCAGAACACCAGGGTTTCAGCCACTCCTCTTTAGCCTGTGGCTGCCTCGAGAAGGTGACTGAGGCCCAGAAGAGAAGAATTAGGATGTGTAGATGCCCCCCCCAAGCAGTCAGAGGGGATGGGGGTGGGGCAGGGCAGCTCTCTCAGGCCCTCCCTGTGTCACCCTATCCTGCCATGCCAGGCCAGTCTCAGGATGATTGCTTAAGTGGACTGCTGTCTGCTGTGGAGGTGGTTCTCTGCCCCACAGCCTGAGGCCTCTTCCCCACATACGGACACAGTCACAGCCCACAGACCCATCCAGGCCAAGGAGCAGCTGTCCTGACAACTTTATTGACATTCTTCTCAACAAAGACCTCCAGATTGTCATGCCAAAAGGCTGGGAAGAAGTTGAGCAGAAGACAGCCCAACTTAGGGAGGATAAGTCCGCTCTGAGTCAGCTCCTGGCTGGTGGCTGGAGGAGATAGCCAGGCCAGGACAGAGCTGGTTTCTGAAACTCTTCAAGGTCTCACCAAATACAATAGTAGCCAATCGGCTGGCACGTGCCTGAGGTACTAACAAAGTAGCCAATCAGCTGGCACGTGCCTGAGGCCCTAACATAGTAGCCAATCGACTGGCACGTGCCTGAGGCCCTAACATAGTAGCCAATCGACTGGCATGTGCCTGAGGTTCCTTGCTACAGCAGGATGGCAGGTTGGGGGCCAAGGAGCACTTCCTGGAAACAAAGCCCGCTGAGGACCTACAGGGGATGCATCCAGAGGTGGGGATCCCCCTACTCCACCCCAGGGGGGCGCTGTGTACGGAGTCCAGGCAGTCTCTGGAGTTTGGGGCTCGCCCACGCAGTGTCAAAACCCCAGAGCAGTGGGGATGGAGGTCAGCTGGGAGCAGGCCTAGGCCTTTCCAGTCAGCTCAAGACTGGATAGGGTGAAGGTCTCAAGTGGGCTTCTCCTACGTGAAGCCCCAGCAGCCTCCAGAAGACTGTTTACGGGTCCCCAAGAAAGGCCCCGGATGACGCGTCTCCCGCATTCTCTTCCTCCAGCTGTCTCTAAAATCGGCTCTGGGACATCAGGTGCCAGGATCCCGTTGCTAACCAATGAGAGTTCACTGAGGAGCTAACAGCCCAGCCTAGGACCTAGTGGGTCTGGGGCTGGGCACAGACCCTGTCCTTAAAGCTCTGTAGCAGGGCCACCACATCTGTATGTCCAGCTGCTTCAGCCTACAGGGGAGAGAGATCTGTGGGGACTGCCTGGGCTGCAGCGCCCAGAAACCCCAAAGCCCTACTGACCCCGACGGACACCCCACCCTCACCCTGGGGACTGGTTGGACACAGCCTCATGGAGTGGAATAATCCTAAGGAAAGTTATTTCCCTAGGAGGAATGGGCAGCTCCTGGTCCAGGATTTGGGAGGGCAGCGGAGGACCCCCAGGAGACCCGGAGAAGAAGGCACACAGGAGGTAGGCACTCACTACTTGCAGGGCACAGTGTCCATTATAGTCTGGCTGTCCCAGGTCAGCCCCAGCCTGCCACCATGCCTGCAGGCCTTCGCCGTCTGCCCTTGATGCCAGCCTGGGAGTGGGAGGGAGCATGGAGAGACGCTGTCAGAACCTGCTGGGTCCCTCACCTGCCTACCTTCTGAATGTGCCTCTCCCTGTGCCCTAGGGACTTTTACAAAGACAGCCCTAAACAGCTGATCCAGCAGCGCCCAGCCCTGGGGCAGGAGGCCTGGAGTCTGGTTTCACCTATGGGGTGTGACTGTGACTCAGGTCAAGGGCACGAGCACGTGTGCGTGCGCGCGCCACACACACACACACACACACACACACACACACACACACACACGTGCACCTGTGAGTATGCACACACCCACCCCCTGCCAGTTTCATATTTCACAACACAGACTCTGTGACGTGTCTGGCCTGTCTCAGGCATTAGGAAGTAACGACAGCCAGTGGCTACGCAAGGGAACTGGGTAGCTGAAGGGTCCAAGTTAACCCTGGACCCTGGCAGGCTGCAGGCGCATTCTGGTTGGTGAAGAAGCATTGGGGTCACTTTCCCTGTAGAAGAAGTTTGGAGTGGACAACCTTGAACGATGTCTTCATTCTTCCAAAGTCTGTATTTCTACTCTTGAGAGCCAGGCCCCACCCTGGGAAAACTGAGGCTAGAAGAGACCCAAGTGGCCTGAGACTCCTTCCTGCTCAGGAAGACATAGTCCCCAGGTGTGGCGCTGTATAATTTCTGGGGTGAATCATGCTGGAAGCACCTGCAGCCGGTTCACCGACACTGGTTCCCTAACGCCTCAGTCCAGCCCCTGTAAAGCAGAGTCCCTGGGGATGGCTGACTCTAGGCTCAGCTTCCTGGGACCTGCGTGCTGCCTCAGTTTCCCCATCTTTCATCGGAGCCAATAGGTCTGCCTGGGTGTGGTCCTGAACCCCAGGAGGCCCCTCAAAGCCAACCTCCATTCTCTTGTTCCCTCCCACCCTCACACATCGCCTCTGCCCTTATCCCTCCATCTTGGGAGGAAGTCAGCAAACAGCACTTCCCCCCTGGGATACTGCAGACCAGTGTGGGGACTGAGGCCTGTCCCGACAGGTCAGACTCAAGCCTCACGACAGTCTCCAGCACCCACGATGAACACTGCGTGACAGCACCCAACCCCAGCTGTGGCGGCCCGGATCTGCTTTTCTCTCTCCCTGTTTCTACTCCCCCTACCCCCATGCCTACCAAGCCCACAGCACATGCCCACCCACCCCTGCTGGATTGTCCTGTAACAGGCGTGAGGGAGATGCTTCTGTCAGCCAGGCTAGTGTATGCCACCTGCGTGTGGGCTCCCCCTCCTCAGCCCCACCCAGGGGTCCTGACCCTCCTGGCGCCCCCCCTTACACACAGCCGCTCAGACCATCACCTGCACAGCTCTGTCCCGACGTCCTCCAGCTCCTGGGGAGACAGGCGAGCCCCAGCGGCTCGCAGCAGCCCGATGACACTCTGATGCCTGTCATGGAAGAGTGCTGATTGTCGGTGTGGCCTGGACCCTGCCAGTCTCACTCAGTTCTCAGGGGGTGAGGGTGGAGGGAGAACTGGAACGGGGGCAGGAAGTGCCCACCCAGACACCCACAGCCTGGTCCCAAACAAGGACTGTCCCCTGACTCTTTGCCCAGGCTAGGGTGATATCTCATCCTTTATGGCCTTCAATCACCCAAGGTCTGCAGGTCAAACAGCTCTTGATGCAAACTGCACACCCCGGGAGGCCTCCCTCCTCAGCTGGGAGCAGCATCCCAGACACATTCAGCCAGTCAGTCCCCTGTGTCACACCCCTGAAGTGACCTCTCTCTGCTCAGACCAGGATAGGCTCTGGGGAAACCAAGTCAGCTGAGCCCCAACTGGACCCTTGGATATAGGCAGGGAAACATGAACAGTGGGGGTCCAGCGAGGTGGGAGCCATTTCCTGAGGCTATCTAGCTAAGCCACACCTGGAGGGGGAGCTGCCTGCTGGGGCAGTGGTGTCAGCAGGGCCAAGATGGAACCTCCAGACCTGTTCTGAAAAGAGGGCTCTGCCTCAGCATCCCCAACCCAGGGTGGGGGTGTCACCGGGGAGGGACCAGGACTGGACGCCACCATCTGATATCCCTGGGCAACTCAAGCACCCCACTCCCTAACAGCCCAGGGTCTGTGGGCTGTGTGCTGCTGTGAGAAGCCTAGGAGAAGCTGCTCTGGTAGAGATGTCTCTGCCAGGCTGGTCTGGGCTGCCACCATGTGACATGTACTGGCAGTAGAGGTCACAGGAGGAAGTACCCAACTCTGATGACATGTTCTCTGCACCCAATGCTGCCCTTAGCTCCAGGATGGGACACCAGCTGACCCCACCATGTGGCCTTAGCCTTCCTACATGAGGCGGGAGAAGCTGACAGGCTTGAGGGCACCCCTGGGTCCTGTCTCCTTTCCCTCACAGGATGTTGGGCAATGTCCAAACACCCACACTCTCTCAGCATGTCCAGGGCAGAGCCTGGCAGGCAGGACTGGAGAGGACAGGTTGAAGTGGCTACCTTTCCACATGGGGTGAGGGCCAGTTGGGGACCCTCCACCCAGGTCACCTGTGCCTGTCACAGCCCCTCTGCCAGCTCTTTTTCTGCCAGATCTCATAACACATGATGACTGCCAGCGTCTTCTGAGGCCACTCTTCCATGTAGCCCTTCTGGATTGCCCCACGGAAATATGCCTCCACCACTGACCCTGTTTGTGTTCCACCTGATCTTTGTTCCCATCAGACAAGCATCCTCCGTGCAGCTGCCCACATGCCCACGGCAGCACCCAGGCCCCTGGTACCTGCCCCTCACAGCCAGCAGTAGTGGGCTCTGGCCATCCTCATTACAGGCATCCACATCCGCACCCCTCTGCAGCAGCATGGTGACCACTGCGGCATGGCCCCTCCGTGCGGCCACATGCAGTGGGGTTTGACCACTGTAGTCCTTCAGGTTTAGGTCTCTGCCCTAGGATGACACAAAGGCACATAGCCTCAAACCAGGGCTAGGACAGGTCAGGTGAGCCACCTAGAAGACCGAGAGGATGAGAGTTCACAGGTCCAAGCCCACGCCATCTTCCAGCAAGGCCCTGGGGCTAGGATGCAGGCCCATTGCCCAGTGTGGCTTGGGAGCATTAGTGAGAACACCTGGGGAGGGCTTTCGTCCCGCCCATGTCAGCATCGTTCCTCAGTGGGGAACTCACCAGCTCCACAAGGGCCTGCAGAGTGTCCAGGTCACCCGCGTGAGCTGCAGCCAGGGCCAGGCCGGGCAGAAGAACATCCTTCATGGTATCAGCCTCCTGTCAGGAAGGCAATGGTGACATGGGCCACTGCCCTGCTTTGAGGAACTGAGTATTCACAGGATAAACAGACAGAGCCGGCAGACCCTGTCTATGTGAACCCATCTCCCCACAGGCGGAAGGTACCCAAACCACCCCACTGGAGGGCTCTGGCAGGAGTCCCCGTGCCCACCCGCAAGCCCACCCGCCCCACGGCCTGGAAGCAGAGACCAAGCTACCACTTGTTTCCCTCTATCTGCTGTCTGTGCCATCGACCCCCAAGATCTGTTTCATTTTCTGCCTCCCTCCGCTGCAGACAGGATGACAGTCACAGGTCATTCCTTGGGAGAAGCATGGGAAATGGCGCAGGGTCCCCTCCCCCCACACGTCGGAAAGGCATCAATGCACTGTATTCTTAAAAGGGCTACTGTCCCACTGCCCAGTCACCCAGGGGCCCTCCGAGGCCCCAGAAAGTCTTCAAAGTGCCACTCTGTCCAGCGTCCATGCTGACCCTAATCACAGCTTCAGGCCAGCAGGGCCCTAGAAGGACGAGGAACCTCATCACACAGCCACCCTAATGATGGGCCACACCCACGGCAGCAAGGAGTCATTAGCCACCTGACTGGTAAGGTAACTCTGCAGGGGCCACTTGCTGAGCAACCTGGGTCCTCCACTTCCTCACCCCTGGTAGGGTCTATGCACTCAAGTACTGAGGGCGGAGGGAAGCTCGGACGTTAGACCACATTCCAAGGTGCAGGTGTGTGGCCTGGAACCCTCAGCTCAGAGTCCTGAAGAGACCCCAGTCAGCCCTGACTCTTCAGCACCAGGACAGACAGCATCCCACCTTGCTTAAGCTCACCCCAGTCTGAGGTCCAAGCCAGCAGGACATGTGCTGACCACAGCAGCCCCTGCTGGCCGCCCCATCTTTTCTATCTCCACACAACAGACAGGTCCCTTTCCTGACTCTGCCTTGAGATCCCTCTAAGTCCTCACCATGCACCCCAGAGCTTCTACCTGGTCCCCTCCTAGGCCAGAATGACAGTGCAGGAGATGGTAGGTTCTGCAATTCCCGGAGTGTGTTCAGACCCTGCCACTCCCACACAACGCAGCTGGTACCTGGCTGCCATTCATACTGAGAAGCCATGCCATGCTGCAGCCCAGCATGCCATCCTGCAGCAAGATATCTGTTGCAGGCAGCGTCATCTCCCCACGCAGATCCTTGGCCAGCAGCTAGGACAGAAAGATATGGAGGCTTAGCCAGCGCCGGACCGGGGAGTCCAGACTATTCAGAATGAGGAGTCAGGGAGTCGGGCCTGATGGAGGTCTGACACTCCACCCCTGTGACACTCTGCAAGGGTTGAGTGTGACCCACAATGCCACAGAAGGCTAACACTGCCCTCCCTCCCTGAAAGCTCTGGGTTTCCTAAGACTTCAGCCAGGGCGTGGCAGCCTACATGCTTGGAGCGCTCTGTGGGAAGGGGGAGGCAGGGTGTCAGGACCAGTGGGGGAAGGGACAACTGAACTGGTACTCAGAATCCAAGACTCCCCAGAGAAGGCTAGGGTGTGGCCTGGATGAACTGGGTCAGCACTTCCCTTCCACTTCCAGAACACAGGCACAGACACCCCTCCTGGCCCCCTCAGGAGTCAGCAGGCATTCAAGTGCTCGCAGGAGTGCTCCAAGGCCCAAGGGTACACCCACCTTCTTCCTGTCATTCAGGCTCAGTCCTGGCTGGCCCAGCACATAGGACAGTTTGGCCAGGGCAGCCTCTGATGTCATGTCGAAGCCTGAGACTATGCCAGCTCCTGCCATGGCCTGTAGTGGAACCAGCAGCCAGGAAAGGAGGCTGGCCTAGGGGCCGCCGCAGCGAAGGGCAAGTAGATCCCAGATACTCTCCCTTTGTCCCAGGCCCACTTTTCATCCCTACCATGCCAGATGCATAATCCGAAGTCACAGCCCCCTGAAGGCAATGGGTACAGTTGACTATGATCAGGCCTTGTTCGGCCGCCACCCGAAGCTCCTGTAGTAGGTCTGGCTTGGTGGGCCCATTCCCAGAGCCGAAGGTCTCCATGACCACACCCTTCAGTGGGGGCTGGAGGAAGGTCCGGACCTGGGCAGGGAGCACAGATTTGGGGGGTGGTTTCCGATGGCAAGAGCAACAGGGCTTATCCTATAGGCTTCCCAACTATCTGACCAGGATATATGGTAACCAGGATCTCTTTGACTGTGGGGTGAGCTGAGCCTTGATATTCCCCCTACCCCTCCAGTGTTACCCTGGAGAACCAGGGCTCCTGACACTGGAGACCCTCAGAATGGGCCCTGCCCAGACTCCTCCAGGCAGGACAACTACATTCAAGGACAGAGGAGAGTTTGTGTCCTATCAGCATCTCCTGTAACAGGTAAGGGAGGCGCCACAGACACTACAGGAAGAGCCAGTTCAGAGGGCTGAAGACAGGAAGAAAAAGAGGTCCAACAAGCACAAGGAAAGGCAGAGAGAGAGATGCAACGGTGGGCGGGGTACAGACAGGCCAGCCTGAGCTACATTCTAAGACCTGGCCAGAAAGAAGACAGGAAGAGCAGAAAGCAGAGTCCCCGGGGACACTCCCCGCCAGCCCCCCAAGTGGCACAGGTGTCCACACACACCCTCACATGTCCACAAGCCCACACCCAGCCCAGGTGCTCAGCCTCGCACCTTCATTCAGTCAAGACTTCCTCCCAGGAAGAGCGGAGCCCAACTAAGAAGGAAAGGCTGCCCAACGGGTAAGCCGTCACTCTGTGCAGACCTCGGCCCGAGCAAGGATGTGAGACCACAGCTCCAGGGAGCCCTGGAGGCATGAGGGCATGGGAGCCGTGGAGGGCATGAGAGCCATGGAGGGCACAGGAGCCGTGGAGGCCACAGGAGCCCTGGAGGGCATGAGAGCCATGGAGGGCACAGGAGCCATGGAGGGCACAGGAGCCGTGGAGGGCACAGGAGCCATGGAGGCATGAGGGCATGGGAGCCGTGGAGGGCATGAGAGCCGTGGAGGGCACAGGAGCCATGGAGGGCATGAGAGCCACGGAGGGCACAGGAGCCATGGAGGGCATGAGAGCCATGGAGGGCACAGGAGCCATGGAGGGCACGAGAGCCATAGAGGGCACTGCAGGACAGAAGGCTCTGAGGTTTTCCTACCAGGGAGGCGGGGATCCCAGGGTAGAGGCGCAGTAGGCCCACGTCAGGCTCCATGCTACTGTGGACCACCAGATGATTCTTCCCGTGGGCCTTCCGTACCAGCTCGAGGTTGACTGAGGACAGAGAAATGTCTCCATGGGTGAGAGCTGCAGGCTGCAGCCAGCAGAGGCCCCAGCCCTCCCCAGTCTGTCTTTCCTGCCCACCCATCCTCCTCCAGGAATCGAATCAGCCCTGGTCTCCCTCAGGCAGGTGCCTCAGTTCATAGCGATCCCATGGCCTGGGGGGGGGGGGGTGACGTCAGGAGAAAGATCAGTGGCCAAGCGGTGGGGACACAGGTGGGGACAAGGTCGACGGGGCTGAGGGTTGGGGATGGCAGCTAACAGGGATGGGAAGGAAGACCCCGAGTCAAGCCTGACTAAGCTGAAGGAAAAGTGTGTGGGGTGGGGACCGCACACCAGGCAAAGGGACTGGCGTGTGCAAAGGCTGGATGGAGCGGCAGTCTGCTAGTCCCAGAGGAAGTCCAGCGGCTCCCTCTGATCAGACAGTCTGGCTTGTTGCCCTCCTGCTGAGTACTGGGGACCCTTTCTGCCCACCGGCTGTCAAGTCTATTAGCTGATCTCAAGCCGCGCCTTTAAAGAAAGCAAGCGTCCATCTATTTACCCCACAATTCAGGGGACCTACTAGGGCCCATCACCCCTCCCATCCCGGGGCTGAGTAACGGCAGAATCCGGGGCCAAAGGAGGGAAGGGAGGAGAAGGAATGTGGGGTCAGCAGCCCTAGAACAGAGCCATGCCAGGGAACCTTCCAGAGGAGCAACTGTCCACAGGGTCAAAGGCCACTGTGAGGCCACACCCAGGCGCCTGGGCCACACGGGCAGAAACAGGCACGGCAAGTTGTCACTTGAACTTCATGAACCTACAAGCCCCCAGGCCAACAGAGGTGGGATTCCCTGTAATAGATTGCAACAGGGGACCCTCTGGTCCAGCCTAGGGAAACTGAGTCCTGGAGAGGGGAAAGGAAGTCTCGAGGTGCTATGCACGGAGCCCGGACAAGACCACGGCTCCAGGACCTCCTCCAAGACTGCCCACCCTTGCTGTCCTTCTGACCTTATGCCGTGTAAAGGGGTCATGAACTCAGGAGGTCTGCAGACAGAGCAGCCACTTGTGATAATCAACCTGACAGTATTCTGGACACAAACACTGAAGGGTGAGGGATGGGGGTGGGGCAAGAGAGGGAGCAGGACCCTCAAGCAGCGAACTGTACATCCTACTGGCTACAGCATCCATCAGCTGATACAATGGCAATGTGAGGGGTCCTGTCATTTAAGGACCTGCATCTCAGCTGGGCAGACTGATAAGGCTGAAGAGTTATGGCTGGGGAGGGAGGGGGGTACACAAAGACAAAGGACCACCCCATGGCCAGCCACTCTCCTAATGAGCCAGGAAGTCTCTCCTTGGGATCTTTAAGTCCTCTGGGAACATAAAGGGGAAGGCAGCAGTGACTAAGCTAGGCTGTCCCCTCAATCCTTTAACAGCCCCTGCTGTGTTCCGGGCTGCGAGATCAATCTAACCTGGTAGTCTAGGCTGCTCTTAGCCTTAGGGTCTGAGGTGGCCCTGCTGGTTCTGGGAGGTAGGTGGCTCCTAAGTACAGAGCAGGGCACATGCCTGTGTGTCAAAGGTATGGCATAAGAACCCAAGCTAGTGGACAATAAGATCAAGGGGTGCCTTTGCAGCATGGCTCCCTCCCTCAGTTCCTCTGCTCTGGTGGCCCGGGGGAGGCTTCCCTGCAGAGGCAGAGCAGAAGATGGGAACTAGGAGTGAGAAGGGGAGATGGTGGAGGTACACGGGAATGAGCAGAGCCAGCAAGGCCTAGCTGCCCCCAGGCACGGTATCCCTGCGCCAGTGAGAGCAGACTGAGCAGTACGGTCTATCACCTTCCAGTCTGTCACCAAGGATGGTCCCTGGACCCCTCACCTCTCAGAGGGTAAAGGAAGAGTCGGTGGGCCCACATCACGTGGTATCAGGGTTCTGTCCTGTGGCTCACTGGCTGGAGGCAGGTGCAGGAGCCCCACGTCCCTCCCTCCCCAGGTCCCTAGCAGCCACACCCTGAGCAGAACCCAAGATTTCTCCACAGGAGATGTCAGAACCGGCTGGGCAGCCTGCTGAGAGCAAGAAGGCGAGGTGCAGGTTCCCATACACCCACACAGCAGGATGGTGGATCAGGATATTGGGCTGGGACTGGGGGTGAGCCTCAGCTCTGGGCTAGGCTTGCAGGCCAGGTGTCCCCTTAGAATCAGGGCGAAGGCCTCTCTGCCCACAGGAGACTCTCCGATCCTCAGCCCAAATAAGGAATGACTCGGGCTTAGAGAGCCGAGCGGCAGAGCAGTGTCCATATCCACTGTCCCCCTCCCTGGGCCACTAGTGTCACCACCCAGCATGGGCTAATAGCTAGACCACCATAAGCTACCATCTAATGCAGGCTCTTCCAAGGAGGACCCCGATAACAAGTGGACCTCTGCCACTCCAGAGACCCTGATGTTCAGGTTTTCCCTGGCTAGAGGGTAGGGGGAAGGGAAGGCTCAGAGGAAGTAGCCCCGCCCTCTCTCAGGTTCTCCTGAGCCTGGGACAGCTTCTGCTGCCTAGGAAGGGTATCAAGAACCTGCAGGTCCCAGCAATGCCACGTCCCACCCACGGGACTTGCTATGCCCAGGCAGACGCATGGTAAGGTGTGGGTAAGGGCTGCCTCCACCCTCCCAGAGAGATGGGACGCTGCCAGTCATCCCGTCAGACAAGAAGAGCTGCTTTGGCTTTAGACTAGCAGCCCGACCTGAGCATGCACACGGAAGCCCCGTCCTACGAGGTGCAAGACCCCTAATGGAGTTCCAAAGACATCAGGTCAGGGACCAGAGCCTGGGCCTGCATCTCAGTTAGAGGCAGGCCCGAGGCTCCGTTCAAGAACCACTTGCCCCAGGATCAGATGGCTGTTTGAGTCTCCTCTGTATCTGGTTAGGACAGGCCAGGGAAGGACCAGGAGACAGTTGCTCTGAGTTGAGAGAGACAGAGGCCTCTGGGAGGATAGAGAACCAAGATGGGAAGCTGGGAGCCATGAGAGTCAAGGTCTGACTGGCATCGGAAGCCACTCTGCACTTAGGGTAAGGAGTGTCTAACCTCTTATGGAAGCTCCAGAACCAGGACCCTCTGGGACTCCTAAGAGCCATGTTACACTACAGAAAGCTAGGTTCTAAGAAGAACCAATGTATACAGCAGAGCCACAGGCTGTCACAGAGAGGAAGTTTTTAGCTGAGGGTCATGGGAGCCAGACTCCCAAGCTCCGAGCTTACACTCACCACGGAGGTCTCCCACCTCCACACAGACCCCAGGACCCCACTTCCCCTCACTGTCCTCTCAGATCCCCTTACTTGTTACATCCGCGCCCACAGTGGCTAGAGGGGGCAGGTTAGGGGAGCAGAAGGCGGCAAACCTCCGAGCGTCCACCTTGGTTGTCCGATTGCCCCTAAAGAGTTGATTCTGGAAGAATAGGCAGACCTGTGGAGGGCGAGACAGCAAGCAGCTCAGAGCCAGCCCCTGACATCCTCCATCACTCCCCAGCCCAGGGCATCCACATACTAAACCCTGCCCATCACCTTCCCAGGTCACCTTCCTGCCAACACCACCAAGGGAAGACCCAAGTTCCCGGGGCCCAGGGAGCCTAACGTTGAACACACTGGCTGGCTGCTTGGCCAGCACCTCTCCACTGGTGCGTGTACTACTGGTATAAGGAGCCAGGGGATCCAGAGACTCCTCTAAAGTGAACGGGGTGAGGGGACAACCCTTGACCTGCCTGCTCCTCTCTCATAATTCCCAACGCTGACTCGCCAATCTCCAAGGAACAGCTAAAGACAAAACGACTCCCAGCCTGGCCTGTGAGGGACAGGCCAGTGTCATCTTCCTGCTCTGCCAGGTGAGACAAGGAGCCCATGAGGAGGGACACAAGAGGCTCCAAGCCTAAGGTGGACACAGTCCATTTTCATGGACTATGCGTATGTACATAACACAGTGCACAATACCTACAACGTAAAACCTGGTTGCTGGCGGGGGTGCCGGTGTGGAGGGGGCGGGGCTTTCCTTCCTCGGCTTTGTTACAGTTGTGCTATTTGGGACAGATGCTCCAACCTCCAGTGGGTCCCGTGTGTGCCATGACCACATCTCTGGCATTCACTCCCCCACCCTCCACCCAGGCCACACACGCAGCCAGGCCAGATACCTCAGGGATGACATATTGGCCAGCCATGAGCAGAGCCCCCAGCAGGTTCTCACGGCCGTCACTCCACAGCGCGTGGATAGGTACCTGGAGAGAGGGCAGAGAGGCGGTTGAGGCCTGGGAGTCAGGACACACCCAGATCCCCACTGTAGGCAAGCCTCTCGGGGCCAGCAGGACGGCTTGGGCTGGGGAGTAGGGTCTGGAGATACTCGGCCCACTCCCAAGGCTGCCAACCACTTCTGACCAAGTCGGCACTGGGATCCTTGACCTGCCCATCTGGTTGCCACAGAAGTAACCAGCAGACACTCAGGTCCAGTTTTGGCCCCCAGCCCACAAAGCTCCCAAATCCAGTTCCCTCGCTACTCCAAGAGCTATGGGGCAGGCAGGGGGCCCAGGGTAGAAAGTCCTTCCTGAGGCCTGCAGAGCAGGCTGCCTTGTCTCTCCACAGCCTAGGTATACCACAGACAGTGCCTGGAGTGGCTGAGCAGTGCCCAAGAGGACGCACGTGCTTGGGACCACTGCGGGGTATGGAGAGGCCAAGTTCTGCAAGATCGTCCGGCTGGGATCATCAGCTGGGAGCACACAGTGCAGCGCCCCTGGAGGGAGGCTCCTCCTAGGGCGCATGAGCTTGGGAGGACCTATGGCCACTGAACCTGTTTCCCCCTGGGAATAATAAGGACTAGGGATGGTTTGTCATAGACCTTCCCAGAGTAGGGCTACCGTACTATGTGGCTCTCTGGGAAACTGGAGAGACTGAACCAGAGTAACTGGACCAGCACTCCCAAGAGTACCTGCCACTCTGAAAAGAGGGTTTCCCATGGGGACAGCTGAGCCACCACTCCCACCTGGTGGATGGTCCCCCAGGTTATACTCAAAGGGAGGGACCCAGATGCTGGCTTCCTGTGTGTAGGCCTTGGCCTCTGCCCCCTGGAGGATTCTGAAGGGTTTGTATAGGCTTGGCTTTAGTGGTCACCCATAGCTACAGAAACCCCTTTACTCAAAAAGTTGTTTACTACAGCATCCTACTGGCTTTGGTTGGGGCAAAGGTGTCCTAGGTTAGGGCCAGGGGAGGGGATGTCGTATGTAAGGGTTGCTAGGGATAGTACCAGAAAGAAGAGGAATAAGAGGGGGTTGGGAGTCTCCTGAGGAACTGCTCTACGTGCAGTTACCGTGATGAGTCTTGCGTGGTGGCATTGAGCAGCAGACATGAAGCACAGTGGAAAGAAGAGGGGCAAAAGCCACTGTGCATGGTAGAGCTGTGAGGGGCTAGACTCTGGCTACTCTCGAGACCTTAATGGAAAAGACCTCCAGGAGCCCTTGCATCCCTCGCTTCAGGAACTGGTAGCTCATCCAGGCAGTTCAGCAAGAGTGCAGCGGCCAGGCAGGGCCACCAGCTAACGTGTCTATACACTCTAGCAGGCATACACAGCACGGATGTGCCAGGAACAGCGGCTGAGCAGGAAGCCCAGGGCTGGCCACGGCCTGGCTCTGAAGCCCCTGGAGGTCTCTGAGGACGTGTTACCTGGGCACCCGTGAGGACGACCGGTTTCTGCAGGTTTTCCAGCATGAAAGAGAGTACTGAGGCAGCAAAGGCCATGGTGTCTGTGCCATGGATGACAACAAAGCCCTGGTACTGTGCGTAGTGTCTCTGTTGGAAGGAATGAGCTCAGGACAGGCCAGGTTTCTCCACCTCAGGCCTTTTCCTGGGAACATGGAAGCAGACAGGAGTCTCCTCGCAGGTCATGAGAAAGAGGAAAAGCCTGGGATGCCGGTAGGGGGCTGGTGTGGCACTCTTTCATACCCCCACCCCCACAGGCCCTCTCTGGAGTCTCTGGCTGGAGTCCCACTCTGTAGCTTGCTTCAAAGAATGAGAGGGTGTGAGCCCCAGGGACTCTAGTCCCCCAGGTTTTCAGCTGGCGCCTCCCAGGAGCAAACTGTCCATGGTGGACACTCTCTAACCATCACTTCCTGGTGGCATGCTGGCCAAAACTGTGGCTGCCAACACAATAGTTCTGAGGCCAAGAGGCTCCATGCTCCAACGGAACCTCTTGACCCATTGAAAGACCAGAGGAGCTAGGCAGTCTCATGGAGCAGTGTGCCCTCTGCTGGCCATATGCGGTACAGCTGCATCGCTTCCCAGCTAGGAAGAGCACCAGGCAGTTGGGTCAGCCGCCAGTAAATCTTCATGAGACTGCGGTGTAGCTTAACCCTGCTTCATGACAGAGTGGCACCAACTGGACCTAGCCTGGAGACTCTGTCAGTCACAAGTGAGGAAGACTTCCCTGGGAAACGTGGAGTCAAGATTACCCTGTTCTGGACAGCTGGGGCTTCTTAAGGGAGGCAAACAAGTATAGCTACGACACCTGAGAGCTAGGTCTAGGATCATGGAGAAGAGAAAAGCTGAAGGCAGGGTTAGCTCCAGGGTAAAGCAGCTGCCCTCGATGCTACAACTACCAGTGCCAGACACTGTGATGGAGGGTTTGGTGCTAAATCCACTGAGAGGCAACTCCAAGGTTGAGACTGGGGGAGACAGGGGTCAGGTCCACAAAGCTACTCAGGCCCCTCATATCCCACCACAGTACTAACTGGAACAAGTGAACTGTATGAGCAAGCCAGCCTCTGCTCTATGATAGTAAGGGGATCAAACTGTGCAGTGCGTGGCCCAGGACCCAGCCCTTTCCCGCTGCATGTTAACAGTCACGCAGGTTACTGCCATGTCTCTATCAGAAGCCCATAGTTACTCACTTGCCCAGTGCTCTGCAGGAGGCCTGCCGTGCCCTCCAGTCCCGCCCACATTTGGCCCCGCCCACACCATAACCTCCCCCAGCATCCACCTGACGTCCATACCCACTTCCAGCCCAACCCAGCTTTCTGGCCCCACCCACACCCCATAGCCCCGCCCATGGCCCGTCCAATTCCACACTCTGCCCTGCCCACACTCTCACCCTCTACCTCTATGATTTGGGCAATCTGAACCCACTCAGTGATGGTCATGTCACTGGAGTCGAAGAGTGGCTGGCACTCCAGCACCGTGTAGATGATCCTCTGGTCAGGACTGGCCGGGCTGCAGGAGGCAGAACCTGTCTCCCATTCTGCCTTTCTCCTGATCCAAAGCCCCACCTCCATGGCGGTCTCCAAGTAGGGTGCGGGGCGGGGCTATGGCATCCTGGGAGGGGCTGGGGCGTAGGCGGGGCTGGGGCACCCTGGGATGTGGGATGTGGAAGGGGCTGTGCCTGGCAGGGGCTCAGATGTGGAAGGGGGCTGTGTGATTACTGTAGATTCCCCCTCACTAGCCTCACATCGTGAGTACAAGCCCAGCCTCCCTTCCACCTGAAGTTCCTGGGACAGACTGCATCTCCAAGAGGTAGACAGGCTAACCTTAAACAGTGTCCCTATGATAGCTCAGAGAGAGGTTAAGCCCAGCTCATGTGGAGAAGAAATCTACCTCACTCGGCCATGAAGGGTAGAAGGTAGCTAGGGCAGTGAGGCTACACAAGATAGTCATGCTGAAGAGGGAGAGGCCGCCTGGGTGGGCCCAGCCTCTTCTGACAGGCTTGGTATCTAGACAGGGAGTCCTTATGCTTGCTGAGAACTTCCTCTACCCCCACCCTTTCGAGTTCAAGAGCTGAAGGGGAGGAGGGGAGGAAGGTGGAGCAGTAAGCTCAATTCCAGGTACACCAGAGGGCACAGGTCCATCTCTGGTAGAAGGCTGAGGAGGCCAAAGCCCATGAGCTCAAGGTGTCGGAGATGCAAATGGCTCACATGGAGGTCCCAGGACCGCCCACGCTATCAGCCCTCGGCCAGCGGCACATCATCCCTGCCACGGAGCCTGGACCGTTCACTCACGGCAGCGCCAGCGTATCCTCCGGCAGGCTGTGGGCCCGGGCACACTCTTCATCGTGGAACATAGGCAGTGTCTTCAGAACGGCAGCCAGGCCTCCTCCAGGGACCAGCACTGCGGGCAGAGTCCACGCGGGGCCTGGGCTTCAGCTCAGGGCCATAGCAAAGGCTTGCACTCAAACACCCGCCCCTCCTCCTAGGTGTCAGGCTCTGTCAGGCAGGGGCCAGGCTTTTTCCGCTGGACCAGACAAGACTCTCACAGATGTCACAGGCTGGAAGGGCTGGGCCACAGCTGCCCCTGAGACCCAGGTAGCTTGGGTAACAGTTTCATCTGGAAGCTTTGGCATCCTCCACTGGCGCTGACCCTCAGAGAGTCCTAATCTTACCCAATGACTGCTATGTACATTCACAGTCCTACCTCAACCCGTACATGTGTACTGTCCACTCCACCCCATCCCACAGAGTATGTACTGTGTACAACTTCTCCAAGGTCCAGTTCAGGCACCCTGTCCTGTCCCCAAAGGCCAAACACACAAGTGACAAACCCCAGCCTGCAGCATTAGTATCTGAGGCACCTGGATCTCAGGGAACGCTGTGAGCCCTGCTGCCAAGACACCCCAGTGGGTCCTGCTGTCTGGCAGAGGCTCGCAGAAAACAAGGCTGAAGCCCCAGCCATTGCTCTATGCTAGCCCTGTGACCTTGGGCAGGTTGGGCAACCTCCTCAGACACAGTCACTGTACCAGTCCCTGTGTGAGGGCCTCCCCACACGCCTGGGCCCTGAGCACAGCAGAAAAGGCACATGAGACCTCAGGAGGAGGCAGTGGCGTGTCAGCCGTGGGTGTTACCTGTCACAGCACAACCTCTGCAGGCTGGACCCTTTTCTGTTGCTGCATCATCATCACCAAGACGCTAGTCCTTCAACAGCCTGGTCATTTCTCAGCACTGGATGGGCACGCTGTGCCTGCTACCAGGGGATCTGCAGCCAAGTCCTGACTACAGGAATCAGTCTCGCCTGCTGCAGGCCAAGGGACTTTTATCCCCCTGCACTCATTCCCAACTATTATCCTGTGCCCCCTCTTCAATACCCAGCCCCCTCTGCCTCTCCTCTGGTCACAGCTGCAGAATCCCTTTGCCGGGAGGCCCTGTGGGGACACGGACACCTCTGGATGGCTCCTCCCCATCTCTGGCCTAGCAGGCTTTCCCTCCCCACTCCATACCACGCCTGAACCAAGCTGCCATTAACTCACCCCAGAAGGTGCAGCTGGTGCTGAGGGACACCAAGGTGAGGGAGGGCTCTGCCCTCAGCATCCCCTTAAGCGGCCTGCAGACCTGCGGGCCCCAGAGTACCAGCCTCAACCTAGTCTACTGCCTGCCTCAGTCTGACACCGGTAGCCATGGAAGCATCCAGTCTCCCTCCTTCCCAAGGGTGCTGTTCCCCACCACTGCCACGCCCCCAGCTTCACTAGGTACCCCCTAATCTCCAACACACCCCCGGCCTGGCATGGAGTCCCTAAAACTTCTCGGGTGCGGTCTGTGGTCACTGTCACTTATTGAAATGTTCTGTGGACTGGGCTCAGAAAACAGATGAACGCTGTATGTTTAGTCAGCCCCATGGGCCTCCAGAGACACCCTAGGTGTGACCAGGACATCAGCCTGCCTGCCTCCACATGCAGGAGCTACCCAAGATACCCAACATCCTTGTCTAAGAACCTGAGGCATTTGCCTTTTGCGACAAAGTTTTTCCAGGTGTGATTGTGTAAAGTACCCCGGGGAGGGAGAGAAGATGCTGGGGTTTCACCTGTGTGTCCTTGTAAGAAAAGACAGGCAGGGGAGTGACACACATCGGAGACCATTTGGCAGTGTGGCACATGGAACAGAGGTGCTATCTCCTCATAGACAGGAGGAATGTGGCCTCAAACCTGGACCCTGGCAGCCACCAGAAGGTGAAGGAGGCAGGAAGACCGCTCAGCTGTTAAGGCCTTGAGACTTTAAACTTTGCCTCCAGAAAGAGGGATGGACCCTGAGGCTGAGTGGCTGCCAACCCCAGGACACTGAGACCTCCACTCTCATGTGACTTCCCTTGACAGCAGATGGCACTGGATACTCCAGGGGCAGTTCACCTCCAGGGAAGGGGAAGCGGAGGTGAGAGACCTGTGGACATGTTTGCATCAGGCAGGGGTCTTCTGTCTACAGCTGGACTATTAACTCTGACCATGGGCAACAGCGCCTGAGGATATCATCGGCTGAACTGAGGGGGTACAGACCCTGGGAGCCCCATCTTGAAGTGGGCACCTGACAAACATTAAAACCAGCCAGGAGAAATCTAAACTCTCCTTTGCTTTCTTTCTGGAAAGAAACTACAAACTTATTACCACATGACAAGATCCTAGGGAAGAAAAACCATCATAGAGACAGGCGAGGAAGACAGGACCCGAGCCGTCGGGTCAGACCATTTTTCTGGATTCCATTTAAATTAGAATTTCCTGTGATTTCTTTCAGTGTTCTAATATTGGCCTTCATTCCTGGTTCTGATTTTATAAGCTGCATCCTTTTCCCGTGGAGGGTACCCCCAAAGCACATGACCCTGGGGTGCTGAGCCCCGCCCCCCGCCACCTGGCCTCCTGCTGGCTTGCACTATGGTCGCAGTGGACATCAACCCATCTGACTAGACTCTAGGGCTGACACCAACTGTGACCACTGGGCAGGAACAGCTTTGGCTACTCTGTGCAGAAGCTTAGCGCCCTGTGGTGGTTGTACCAAATGGTTCCCAAGGGCAGCAGGCAAGAGGTACCCTAGTTAACACAGGAAGCCCTTGGGTGACCAGGTGTCACTGAAGCAAGCCGGGGACCAGGCTTGGGGTCACTGGACACATGTTGTTTTTTGACTTGTGACATTTCCATAGAGCCCTGAAAGGGGTGGTGAGAGGTGAGGCATACGGTCACCTCTGCCCTCTCCTGCCTTGGCAGGGCTCCCCACCCAGTGTTGGGCACTGTTTACCAGAAGGTACACGAGCTGTTCCAACAGTGACAATCTAAACAGCTTCTCTGTAGCGGAAGCCACCACTCCCATTCCCAAGGGGCCAGGACCCACATAAAGTGGGGCCAAGCTGGTTAATCATTCATGCCAGTGGGTCATGCAAGTCATGCAGAGCCTGCAGCCCACAGTTCAACAACCCCATAGCAGGGCACACAGGGCTGCGACATTGCCTGAGCCCCGGGTTCCAGGCTTAGGCGTTACCCAGTTTGCCTTGCTTTAGGTTCTGCCTCATTTCCAGAAGCCCTTTCTTTCCCTTTATAGAAAGTTAAGGTGCCCATTCCTGTCTATCAGAAGAACCAGTGACTTCAGCCACACATGAGGTAGGCCCAAGGCTCTAAGACCCAGCACTGACTGCTCATTCATGTGTGTAGATCCCCCTCGAGGCTGTCAAAAGCCACATCTCTTTTCTAGTTCTCCCTTGTTCCCAGAGGACTAAGCCCAAGGCTCCCTAAAGTTGCTCTAAAGAGTGAAAAGGAAGCCGGGCGGGCATGGTGGCGCACGCCTTTAATCCCTGCACTCGGGAGGCAGAGGCAGGCGGANTTCTGAGTTCGAGGCCAGCCTGGTCTACAGAGTGAGTTCCAGAACAGCCAGGGATACACAGAGAAACCCTGTCTCAGAAAACCAAAAAAAAAAAAAAAAGAAAAAAAAAGAAAAAAAAAAGAAAAAAAAGTGGAAAGGGTCAGAAGCTACAGGCCATGGGGTACCATGAGGGCCTGGGATGGGTTTCTGGAAACAGCTGGTCTGGGGAGCAGAGCCCTCAGCTTCGAACCATACTGTCCTGGGGTCTGAAGCCTGCTGCCATTTTGATCTCCTTGGGTGGTGCGTCTGCCACCCTGAGGTGCTGGCCTCCAGCTCTTCCCAGGGCTTGTATATCCCAGAGCGGGGTTCCTAAGGGGGCCTAGAAGATCTTCACCCAGCTGAAAACCCACACCCTACCGTTCTGGGCCTTCAAAGGATTCATTGCACATCATGTTCTTCCACCGTAGCACACACGGGGACCCAAGGGGTATGGGGCACAGTGTCACCACAGGTGGGGTTGTCCACTGGTCCCTTAGCTTGGGCCACACCAGTTAGGTTCAACAGGACTAGAGTCGCCCATGTGTCAAGAGAGGGGAAGCGTCAGAGGTGGGACAAGGTCCCGGTGCATAGGGCCAGCCCCTGTTCTAGGGAGTTCTGAAGCCTCCTCTAAGCTGTGTGCTGGGTTCCTCTCTCCTTCCCTCACGCTGCAGGTCCTGGTCTGGCCTCACTTCCTCCTCAGCCCAGCAGCCACTCCTTCCAGGAGCCTGTGTTCCCAAAGGAGCCCTCAGAGTGGCCCCAGCACAAGCCAGCAGCATCCACTGCGCCTACTGCGGTAACAGACCCGCTAGCGTTCAGCTCCTTAATGGGTGCAGTTGCTTTGTTCATCACTCCAGTGAAGACTAAGCAAATTGTGGGGTGTCCTGGGGGGGGGGCGGCATTCACCAGGGTGTCTCGACCAGAGGCAGCAGAATGTGTCAGAGGACAGACTTCCAAGCCCCTGACCCTGGTGCCCAAGCTCCTTGAGCAACCACGTTGGCCCTCAGCTTAGGAAAACTAAAGGTTCTCTGCAGGGAGAGAGCAGGCAAGCGGCTCTGCCTGAGGCAGCCCTAGTCCCTCAGAGGAAGCTAGCTCACCCTAAGGGCTTTCATTCGCTAGAGGGTGTGGAATGTTCCAGCATCCTTCCCAGCGCCCCAGGCACAGAACAGAGCAGCCTTCCATGGTCCCTCCTCTCCCCCATGTGTCTCATGGCTTCAGGGATAGATACTTCGGATCAGGAAAATTTACCGTGCCCCTCACTCTTCTAGGGCCCGGGCTCCCAGCCACCAGAGCTCCCAGAGGAGGAAGGGTCCTGTCTCCTCTTTCAAGAAACAGCCCCAGAGTTCCCAGTGGCCCAGCCCTGAGGTTGTTCTGCTTAGGGCGTGGGGACACAGACTCACCTCCGCCTTCGCTCCGCATGCCGATGGTGCCGCCAGTGTAGATGGCCAGCAGCCGCCGCTCAGGTTCGGTAGCACGCGCCATGGCTGGGACAGCGGACTCCTAGGTGGGGACAGAGCCAAAGGGAAAACAAGACCGGGAAGCGGAGGGGACTGCAGGGTGGGTCTTACTGGGGCTCCTCTGGTTGGTGGGAACTGAAGATCCGAGGTAGGCTGGACCTCGGGATGGAGGAGGAGTCGCCTTCAAAGTAGAGAGCGGGACACTTGTAGAGAGCGCGACTCTTGTAAAGGGCAGGAAGGATGTCTGCTAGGGATGGGCTGAGACCATAGGGGGTGGGGCCTCAAAAAGGGGCGGGTTTTCTGGGTTTGCCTTACCTAACTCAGGCCAGGAACCTCCAGAATGCCCAGTCAGGGCCACTCTCCAATCCCGGTCTAGACCCTCTCCACAAACTCCTTGAGTCTCTGAGGGTCCTGTCTCACTTGTGATCTAGAGGCACCAGGAGGGCAGGGAACTGCAGGCTCCGGCTCCTAAGAAGTAGGAGCCCCTGATGCAGAGATAGCACACCTACTTTGTTCCTGAACTTGGTGCAGACCCAGCCCTTCAGAGGGAACTGAGCACCATCCCCAGAAATGTTCCCCCCAGACTGCTTTAGGCAAAGGTGGGGCTGTCTCAAATGGGATGGTGGGCAGCAATCCCCTGCCTTGATTACTTGCTGGGAGCTCAGGCCTGGAGGTTGAGAGTTAAAGATCTCAGTGGCACAGGTTCAGATCCCTCTTCTGGAACCTCATGGGGGGACATGATGTTTTGCTATATCTTTGGTCTCTCTGTGTTTTGGACACCCAAATCCAACCCATGACAGCACCCCCGAGAGACCCTTTGTGCATCTCCTTCAATACTGATCTGTCACCCAGGACAGACCCCACACTGTCAGCACAGTTTGACTGACAAACCCAGGATGCCAAGTCTGACTAGGAGCAGGCCATCTCTGCTGAGATCCCAGCTCAGAAGGAGCCAGGAGGAGTCGGCTGTCACAGCTCCAGGGTTCTGCTCACGGCTCTGTGTCCATTACCCACACAGCCATTGTCAGACTTGGTCACGGGTCTTTAAGTTCCTGTTCAGGGCACTCAGCTCTTGTTCTTCTTGAGTTTGCCCTGCAGAGTCAGGATAGCAAGGGTTAAAGGCTACGGTGGGGACAGTGGCAGCTGCAAACAGGACACAAAGAAGATGATAGTGCATCCACAGGTGACCAAGGTCTCCGTGAAGAACTGCCAGTGTGAGCAGGTACCCAGGTCTAAGGCTAGAACAACACTGGCTGTTTTTTTGCCAACTTGACACAAACTAGTCATTTGGGAAGAGGGAACCTCAACTGAGAAAAGGCTTCCACATGATTGGTGTGGGAGGGGCCAGTCACCGTGGGCGGTACCACTCCTAGGCAGGAGGTCCTGGGGGTTTTTAAGAAAGCAGGCTGAGAAAGCCATGGGGAGCAAGCCTGTAAGCAGCACCCCTCCATGGCTTCTGCTTCAGTTCCTGCCTCCAGGTTCCTGCCTTGTGGCAGTGTAAGCTGTGGAAGTGTAAGCCAAATAAACCCTTTCCTTCTAAGTTACCTTTGGGTGTGGTGTTTCTCACAGCAATAGGAGCTCTAACTAAAACACGTGAGCACGCACGGGCTGGGGTCATTGACTCAGGAGGGAGACCAGGGGACATTCGAGATCCTTACAGTGATCAGCCTGCAGGAGGGATAAGCTGGCTTGTCCTAACCTGACCTCTGCTACTAGAGGCAAGGACAAGTAGAGGACGGGTGGGCATCAGGGAGTGGGGGACACTGCAAGTAGGTGGAGGGACCATGGTGTTGAGAGGGAGGTGAGCAGCAAGCCTGTTGGGAATGTGGTTGTGCTGAAGCTTGGCGTAGGAGGCAAACATTAGCTCTCTTGTCAACTGTTTTCCACACTGTGACAAGAAAGTAAAGATCAGCTTATAAGGAAGAAAGATCAGCCAGCCTGGTGGTGCACACTTGCAACCCCAGCGCTCAGAAAGCTTAGGAAGGAAGACCAAGCCAGGCAACATAAATGGGAGCCTGTCTCAACAAGATCAAACTGGCCTGTGCCTGCCTTTAATCTCGACACTGGGGGTGGGGAGCAGAGGCAGGCTGGTGGTGTCTGTGAGTTCAAGGTCAACCTGCTGTGTAGAGGAATTTTAATTCAGCAAGGCTGCTCTGGCAAAGGAATCATATCCGAAGACCTTCTGGGTCTGTGTGATTTGACTAGGACACTGACACGCCTTTAATCCCAGGAGACAGAGGTGAGTAGATCTCTGAGTTCAAGGCTGGCCTGGTTGTATAGAACAAGTTTTAGGTCAAGAAAAGCTTAAGTACTGACATGGTGGTAGACGCCTTTAATCCCAGCACTCAGGAGACAGAGGCATGCGGATCTCTGAGTTCTAGTCAGTTCTGTTCAGTCAGTTGAGTGCAGGGCAGTGGAGTTGAGTTCTTGAGTCCAGGCAGTTCAGTGCAGGTCAACAGAGGCAATTGAAGCCAGAGAATAAGAAGGACCCAAATTAGAACAAATTTCCAGAGTTAGTTTGAGGCCAAGCAGAGCAATTCAGCGAGAAGCTCAGAAAAGCCAGTTTGAATCAGTCATCTTGGAGAGGAGTTTGAACCAGAACAGCTGAATTAAGCAGCCAGCCAGAGTTCAGAAAGAACCAGACAGGGTGAACATTTTCATCAGTAAGGCTCTGGAATGATTTATAGCTGGCAAATAAAAGAGACTTTCTGTTGTTGTTTGTTTGTTTTTTCCAGACAGGGTTTCTCTGTGTAGCCATGGCTGTCCTGGAACTCACTTTGTAGACCAGGCTGGCCTCAAACTCAGAAATCTGCCTGCCTCTGCCTCCCAAGTGCTGGGGTTAAAGGCATCCACCACCACCGCCTGGCGACTTCTACACTGTTGTATGTATATAGTGAGTTTGGAGACAGCCCAAGCAAGCTATAGAGAACTGGGTGGGACAGCTCAGAGAGAAAGGCATTTGCCTCACAAGCCTGCTGACCTGAGTGTGGTCACTGAAACCACATCGAAGTAAAAGCAGATGTGGTGGCCCCAATATCACTGAGACTGGAGATGGAGGCAGAAGAATCATCCAGAAGCTAGAAGGCAAGTTATACCTGAGTACGCAGCATGGCAGAAACAAGAGAAGCCCTGCCTCAGCACAATGGAAGCAAGAGCCAAACCCTGAAAGCTGTGCTCTGACCTCCACACTGCAGTGCACGTGAATGTGCACAGAGTCTCAGAACCTCCACACTCCTACTGCAGTGCATGTGAGCGCGCACACACAGCCTCAGAACCTCTACACTGCGGTGCACGTGAGCATGCACACACAGCCTCATAACAATAAATGAGAGATGAATTAAAAGTTTTAATGAACCAGACATAGTGATGCCTTTAATTCCAGAGACATGAGATGCAGGGGCAGACAGATCTTTGAGTTCCAAGTGAGCCTGATCTACAGAGTGAGTTCCAGGACAGCCAGGACTACACACTAAGACCCTGTCTCAAACAAAACAAACCCACCCAATAATGAAAGAAGAGCACAGGTGGAGGTGTTTACGCTGACTCGTGGTTTCGTACGTTTGGTCTATGGCAGACTAGAGCTCTCTTGTTTTCCGCCTGTGTCAAGGCAGAACATCATGGTGTGAATGTCCGATCGGAGGTCTGTTTACCTCTGAATAAAAGACATACAAGGAGTCAGGGAGACCCTCCCACTCGGCTCTACCCAATAAAGATCCCCCTAACCTCCCAGTAGTTCCACAGGCAAGAGCTAAGCTATCAACACAGCTTTGGGGAGACACTGCAAGTCCAGACTGTGTAGCCCCCAGGCCTCTGGGCCAGGCGCCTCCAGACCAGCTTGATGCTGAGTTGAGAAAGCTTAGGCAGTTAATGACGCTGTGTTAGTTAGTCCCCTGTCACTGTGAGAATTCCTCAAGAAAACCACCTTGAAGGAGGACATGTTTGGGCTCACAGTCTCCAAGGTTTCGGCCCATGCTCAGTGTACTGGTACTTTTAGGCCTGTGGTAAGGCCCAACTCCACAATAGGGAACATTGTGGGTGCAGAGCTGCTCCAATCTTGTCGTCCCAGAAGGGGAGAGGCACTGGGGCAGAGCAAAAGTATGTGTGTTTTATTTTTGTTTTCTTGTGGTACTCTGAGGGTAATAAGCACTCTATCATGGAGACACCCCTTCGTCCCCACTCTTCTCCCAAACCCATCTGGCTGTGAACCCACAAATAGAGTCATTTATTCTCAAGGGTAGAGTCCTTAGACCTCTCAAACGCCTACCTCTGAGTACTTCTGTTGGAGACTCGGCCCTCGGCCCTGCCCGTCTGGCTCCCCTCTGTCCCTGCCCACTTTGGTTTTTACAGTCACTTCTCCAGAGCACAGCCCTCAAACTGCAGCCCTTGACCCAGCAG
This sequence comes from Mus pahari, assembly GCF_900095145.1. Lineage (NCBI taxonomy): Eukaryota > Metazoa > Chordata > Mammalia > Rodentia > Muridae > Mus > Mus pahari. The sequence goes on along the minus strand of NC_034596.1, from coordinate 106,129,109 downwards.
CATGGCCTGGAGCTTGTGGCAATGGCAGGAACCCAGGCCTCACGCTGGGCCTCTTGACTCAGCGACTGATGGGACCCAACAACCTACACCATGGCACACCCTCCAGAGGCCACTGACACAAACCAAGATGAAGAGCCACACCCAGGGGCCAGCAGACGATGGTCACGGGGAAAAGCTGTCACCCCTGCTTTGAACAGAAGACGGCTTCCCTAGAATGGCCAGGCTCACTGTGAGGGGCAAGCCGGGTCCCAGGAACACAGCTGGACTTCCATCAGTGACACAGGGGCAGAAGACCTGTCCCCAACTAGATTCTTGTCCCACCCTTCTCCAAGGATGCAGTAGACAGATAGGGATTTCAAATGGGAGACTATTGTCAGTTGGGATAAACCCTAAGGGGGTCGAACAGATTGCTATACCGGGTTAAAGTGAAGCCGGTGTGAGCTCCTGGTACTGGATGCTGAGAGCTGACACAACCACGAAAAGTATGGCAGCTCAAAGTTCTCTAAGACCCTGGGATGCCAACCAGGACTCAAATCTGCAAGCTCTGGAAAATGTCATACCCAAAGCTCTCGTCTCAGCAGGCTTCGGGGCACCAACCAGGGCTCAGCCCTTGTGGAACTCATTTGCAGGGCCTTACGTCTTTCCCAGGCTTTCAGGAGCAGCAGGTCACTGGGTGGTCTCCGAGTGTGGAGGCTGAACCTGCCCCTGGAGTGAATTCCTGTCCACAGCTGAAGCACAGAGCCACAGCAGAGGACAAGGCAGGAAAGAATCCCTATCTGCAGCCACTGGCTCCAGGCAGAAGCCTCGGGCACCAGGGTCCTCTCTCTAGTGAGTCCCGTAGGCACTTCAGTTGTCCTCTCTCCTCCATGGAATTCTAATGCACCCTGCGCATTGAAGCTCAAACTTCCAGGGCACCAGTTGGTGCCAGGTGAACCGAGCTGGGTCTACCTGACTTACTAAATGTCCATACACAGGCAGAGTCCATCAAAAGTTGCTACAAGTTCACAATCAGGTCTCCGCTGGAGCTTGACTTGTAAAACTGTTTTGTTCAGGAGGCTGGCCCCCTCCACTGCCCTACTTTGTCCAGCCAGCAGTTCTGTGTTTGTTTTGAGGCCACTTCTGCACTGACAGTAACTGGCAGTTCGCTTCAGAGCTACAGCTGTCAGGAGACTCCCAGAATGCTTTGTACTGGGATCCCTACCCACTCCAGCTGTGGCAGACTACTGTCCACAGGGTGTCACTCCGCCTTAAGTCTAGGGGACCTCACAGCTGCATCACACAGATGAAGGAAGACTCCATGAGGTAGAGAACCACATACCACACTAGTGTTCTTCCACAGCTGTTGGTGGAAGGAAGCCCTGGGAACAGCCCTCACTAAGCACATACGTTCTCCAAGCTGGGGCTGTCTCTCTTGCCTTCCATCGTGATAGATTCTATGGTGACTGGGGCCAGGGATGCTGTAAATTCCATAGGAATGCAGCTCCATCCATCCCTGGGATGGTGCTGATGCAGACACTGTCCTATTGGGCAGGCAAGAAACAGAGGCACACAGACTGCCTGGAACCATGGATACAACATGGACAGGCATACATGGCCCAATTCCCAGTGGCTGACAGGGGAGTGGGCAGGGCCACAAGTACAAACGAAGATGGAGCCACCTGTGCAGGAATGGTCTCTCTCTCTCTCTCTCTCTCTCTCTCTCTCTCTCTCTCTCTCTCTCT
>NC_034596.1:106119585-106126821 GCF_900095145.1 Mus pahari | reverse complement strand
AAAAAAAAAAAAAAAAAAAAAAAAACGGGAAAAAAGACAACAAAAGATACATTAAAAGTAATTAGGCCAAAAGAAGCTGTGGTGGCAGGAGCTGGAGAGAAGGCTCAGTGGTTAAGACCCCTTGCTGCTCCTACGGAGGACCTGTGATCTGTTCCCAGCACCCACAGCAGGTAGCTCTCAACCATCTGTAGCTCCAGCTCCAAGGAATCTGGTGCCCACTTCCGGCCTCCATGAGCACTGGATACATATGGTGCCCATGCATACACTTGGGCACACACACACACACACACACACACACACACAGAGGCATGATAAAGAAACTTTTTTTTTTTTAAGTGAATTAGTCCTATGCAAAGCCTAATTTAAAGCACAATATAGATCTAAAGGCAGGGTTTAAGCTGAAGAGGCTCTTAGGAGAACACAGAAGAACACAACAAGACAAGGGACTTGAAGTTTCTGTTGAACCTGGGTATGAGGCTGCAAACATCAGCAGAAAACAGCCAGAGGAGAGAGGTGGCTTATAAGGGGTGCGGGGGGTGTCCAAAGGCTCCGCCACTAAGGAATGGCCACCCAGGCACCAAAATGTGAGATAACCAACTTAAAAACAGCAAAGTGTCAACAAGCTTGCAAAGAAAGCCTCAACGCCACTAATCTCTACTGAACCAGTAATTACAAAGTTCCAGAACCCACGTGATTATGGAAGGAGCAAACTGACCCCCAGGCACACAAAACCTCACGCAGCTAACGCCTCACACCGCACACAAAACCTCACGCAGCTAACGCCTCACACCCAACCCCACCCCTGAATGAGTACTCTAAAACAATAAAACAGAAAGGACAGAAACGAAGAAAAGGAAATAAAGCCTGTTGGGGGAATCTGGGAGGTCCTGCGCTGTGGATGGAACCACAACAGAAGGGTTCTGGGAAGGATGTGCAGGACGACGGCACTGTGGGTGGAACCGCAAGGAGAGGGTTTTGGGAAGCCGCAGGGGAGGGTTCACAGCTGGACCCGTGACCACGTAGCACCACTCCAAGAACTGGAGGGAAAAGCGCCACATATCTGGCCACAGACACATGCTCAGGAGAAATGTGGCCTGGACATGGGGTAGGAGGGGGATCCTGTCATGTGACTCATGGACGAACTCCTGGGACAGAATTAAGAGAAATAAGCCAGTCACAGACATACACGGGGTTCTGCTCCTTGAGACACCCAAATGTGCTGGAGACTGAACCTGCAGTGGACAGGCATGTGTGGTCTCTGGGAGGCGTCATGAGGGTCTCACGCTCACATGTGGGTTAATGCCAGTGCTCAAGGGCTTTGCCGAGGGGATTTGGTTTCTTTGCTCATTGCCACCTAAAGATACTGTACTTGAGGCACCATCTTGGATGGTCCTCAGAAGATACCAGGCCTTGAACTTTCCAGTCTCAGAGAAGTATGTTTTTCTTATTTATAAATTATGCAGTCTTGGGTATTCTGTTACAGCAACACAAAACGGACTAATGTGCTAACATAGTTAAACACAAAGAGGCAGAAAGTGGAATGTTGGTTGCCAGGCTGGGAGAAGGAGGGTGAGGAGGTTGCTAAGTGGGTTCAGAGTTTCAGATATGAAAGATGAACGAGTCTGGGGGATAGAGAGATAGCTCAGCGGATAAATGCTTGATATGCAACCATGAGTACAGATCTTGACATCTGTGTAAAGGCCAGGCATGGTGGCTGTAGCCTATTACCTCAGTTGGAGAAAGATGGACCCTAGGGCCTCCCTGGTTAGCAAGGCTAGGCACAACCAGTGCCTCAAAAAGTAATACGAACATAACAGAGGAAGATATCTGATGTCAACCTCCAGCCTCCATACACACATGTACAAACAAGCACACTCAATACACACATGAACACAGGCAGCCATCCCATCTATGTGTGCACTTGCTGAACACTACCCGACCATACACTTGCGAAGTACATTCAGGCTAGGTAAATTTAAAGCAGAAAGACCTTGTCTCAAGAAAGGAGGTGGGCAGCACCTGGAGCATGACATGTAAGATTGTTCTGTGACCTCCACAATCCCACATGTGCACACACATGTGCACCTTCACACATATACATGTGCCTGCATACACACATACATATGCATGCACATGCAACTTCACACATACATGTAGCCTCCATACACACAGATACACATACATGCATATGTACTTCCACACACATACATGTACCTGTATACACACAAACACACATATGCATGTGCACTTTCACACACATACATATACCTCCATACACACAGTTACACACACATGCATATGTACTGTCACACCCACATGTGTATTTGTATATACATAAAATACCACCTTCACACACAAACATGTACCTGCATATAGACATGTATGTGCACTCTCACAATATACATGTACGTGCATACATACAAATGCACATGCATGCATGTGTGCCTTCATACACATATATGTACCTATATACACACAAGCACAAATAGTTACTGTGGTGGTTTTTCTGTTTCTGCAGTTTTTCTCACAATTAAAAAAAAAAAAAAAGAGACAAAATCAGGCAATGCAAAAATGCTCACAAGACATGTATCTCATGAGGGACTGAACTGTGAATAAGTAAACCCCACAATTCAATCAAAACATAAATATGGGTGTGTGCTGGCGCACACCTGCAATCCCAGCACTCAGGAGACTGGGGCAGAATGAGCCCAGTTCTAGGATAGCCTGGGCTGCAGAGTGAGGTCCTATCTCAAGCTAACAAGCCCCCACATGTGGCATAGGACCTAACACACACTGAGGAAAGGTAATATAATGAATAAAGCAGAAAGTAGCTGCTTCATTGGAGGTGCACAGCTGTTTTTGTAATATACAAAATGAATTCAAGTTCAAGTCCACCCAGTACCTTCCCCCTTCGAAAAGGAATTTCCAAACTGTACTAACAGGCCAAGTGCAGAGCCAGGTAAAGAAGCTGGCTGACTAAACAAATGTAAAAACATAGTTATGTCGGTCAAAATGATTAAGCCTGCAGCTACCAAAACAATATTAGCTGTTTTCAGAGAAATAACCATGACAAGATTAGCAATTCTCCTGCCCCCTACCCCACACTGAATTCTGACAAAGACCACAAACCACCCTGACCTTGTTGTGAGAATTCCCCTGACGTTAATAGCTGTGACGTTAATAGCTGATCCATAAGTTCAAAATGTACTATTGCTTTGCTGACCAAATCATAATAACCCACCATGGGGCAAGCAAAGTGAGTCACTAGGCCAAAGGGTTACTTAGTCATTATACAAACCAACCAATGCCTGAAAGGGTTACTTGCTACACCAATGAGAACCCTGTTGCTCAAATCTCCCCCTTACAAAGGTATAAAAAGTGAGTGCTTTCTTTGTTCTTGGTCTCCTCTGGCCTGCGTGCTGAGAGGGGAGTCCCCAACATGTTGGATCAATAAAAGTCCTCATGCGTTTTGCAGCGATGGCAGCGGTCTCTGTGGTCTTTGTGAATGAGGGTCTTTTGACGAACTCCAACATTATCCCAGCACTCAGGAGACTGAGGCAGGAAGAGGGTTCAAGGGCAGCCTGTTCTACAAAGTCAATTCCAGGTGAACCCCGGCCATGCTGCAAGACCTTGTCTCAAGGGAAGACAAGATGACACAGCAGGAAGGGATGTGGGTGCTGACAGGGGACAGCACCCACAGGCGACACACACAGAGCCTCGGCCACCACACACTGAGGCTCAGCTCTCATGGCTGAGACCCTAGAGCACCGGCCACCTTCCTGCGGGCCTCCCACCCTCGGCTGGCACGCTGGGATAGAATGGTAAGCACCAGCTCTGTCATGTTGTGGACGGCAGGAGAGTGGCCCTGAGCTGACAGTTCTGTAACACTTAGGGAGGTGGTGGCTTTCGATGACCTTAAACTACCTCTGCTCCATGACCCAGTAACCCCACAACTACTGGGCACACATCCAGGAGAAATGAAAATGTGACCAGAGACTCGTTCATAGCAGCTGTGCTCATGATAGACAAAAATCAGGAGGAGGCCAAGCGCCTGTCTCAGGGAGATGGATGGAGTCACAGGCACACTTGTGCAATGGGCTGAGAAGAACAAACACGAACTTGCACAATGACACAAGAAACCTAAAAAAAAATTCTGTTGAGGGAAAGCAGCTTGACCCCACAGTACACACGGCAGGGTCTGCCTCACATGGATCTCCACACACTCAAACTCACCTCAGCAGAGTGACCACAGGGGGCCACACAGAGTCTGAGGTATAGGAGTGCCTGTGGGAACAGGGGCAGCTTGTTGCCATGCGTAGGAGGCACAGGCTGGCACTGGCCCAGTTTATTTTGCCACAGAGCAGACTTACAGGCTCCCTGAGTGGGATGTGAACCTTAGACAGTTGCAGTGGGGGAGAGAGTCTCTGGTGTAGTGATTGGAGAGGGAGGGAGGGAGGGAGGGAGGAGGAAAGAGGGAGGGAGGGAGGCAGTTTACATGGCTGCGGATGGGTGCAGTCTGGAGAGGCACAGCAGCCCCAGAGACTTCGTCCCAGGATTTCATCTCACTGCTGATGTGCCCTTCCTGCCATTATTACATAGCCACATGATTCATGGACAAGAATTAATGCTGTTTAGACGAATTAATAACTTTATAGAATTCCTGGTTTGACTCAAATAGTTTTCAGAAGAAAATTTAAAGAAATGGATTTAGCTGTTTTGCCAGAAGGAATTGAGAATAGAATGTGCCCCCTCCTCATAGAACAGTAAGTAAAGGCTGCACAGTTAGGAACACAAGGAGCTTTCACAATTACACTAAAAAGAGAAACAGGCTTGGCACAGATTTGTGATCAAGGAAAAACATTCATCTAGGTCAGGTCCAAGGATGAGGCCACAGGTGTGAACCATGATAAAGCAAGGCCATGTGCAACTGTGGCTTTGAACTTATAATGAGCTTATAGAATGAAACACTGCTTTGAACTTACTATCAACATCCTTCTGTAATTCCCCTTTTGTGTAACATTGTATCGATGAAGTAATTTTATAAAAGCTTTTGTCTGAGAAAGTGTAAATTGACAGAGGAGAGACATAAAGGGCGGCATTTGGGGCTCAGCCCCATCCACCAAATGAATACATGTGGCTCTGTTTGTCTATATGTACACACACATGTGTGTAGGTGTATATGCATGTATGTAAGTATGCATAAACACTTGTGGAATTGTTGAGGCAAGTGGTCAGGTGGGGCGGGGGAGGGTGCTATGTGAGTGATTGAATTCTCCCTTTTTCCTCATCTTTTCTCTCAGGCTCACAGTGTTAACAAACCCCAAGCTTCTCACCTGGCCAGTGAAGGGCCCTTGGGCCAGAGAGAAACTAAACCTTTTTATCCTAATTCCTTGCCTGCTATCAGATGGAGTAAATTACCAGAAACCAGTGGCTTTTATCCATATAAATAGCAAAGAGTTAAGGACAGAAGAATTGCCAAAAAGTAAACAGCTTTTGACCACGCAATCTCTGATGGAATTGCCAAAGGTAAAGCAGCTTTGGCCAGATCTCACACCCCTTCGCTACCTTCACAGGACACTGGGTGCCAGGATAAGCCCCATCAGTAAATACTGTCAACTGGGCAGGATCTAGAGTCAACAAAGAGACTGACTTTTGGGCATATCTGTGAAGGTGTTTCCAGGTAAGGTTAGTCAAGGGAGGAGGCTCTACCCTAAATGTGGATGGCACCATCCCATGTGGTCCTAGACTGAAGGAAACAGACAGCAAGCTGATCACCAGCTTTCATCTGCTCTGCTCTCTGACTGTGGATGCAGTGTGACCTCAAGCTCTTTCACTGGGTGCTTTGTCACAGTGATGAGAAAAGTAATACAAGTATCAATGTTGAAATTGTATTGATTGATCATGCTGGCTATTTCATATTATATCAGCCCTTGTGGTTTAATTGTTAACCTGACATAACTTGGGAAGAGAGATTTAGTGAGGGATTGTCCATACTGAGATGTGTTGTGGGTATGTTTGTAAGGGGTTGTCCAAATTAACTGATGTGGGAAGACCCAGCCCACTGTGGGCAGCTCCATTCCCTAGACTGGGGTCAGGAACTGTCTATGAGTGGAGAAACCAAATTGAGCAGAGCAAGCAGGTAGTGTGTTGGTGCTCATTTCTCTCTGCTTGTCACTGTGGATACAATGTGACTAGCTGTTTGAAGCTCCTGCCTTGATGTCCCCACAATCATGGTCTGTGACCTGGAATTACAAACTGAAATAAACCCCCTTTTCCTGCAAGTTGCTTCTTTTTTTAAAATCTCTTTTCTTTTTTTTTTTAATTGGATATTTTCTTTATTTATATTTCAAATGTTTTCCCCTTTCCAGATCTCCCCTCCGGAAACCCCCATCTCCTCCTTCCCCTGCCAGTATGAGGGTGCTCCCCCACCCCCCCACTCCCATCTTCCCGTCCTGGCATTCCCCTACACTGGGACATCAAGCACCCTCAGGACCAAGGGGCTCTCCTCCCATTGATGCCCCACAAGGCCATTCTCTGCTACATATGGTATAGCTGGGGCTTCAGGTACTACTGTGTCCAATTTTCTGAGGAGCGGCCAGACTGATTTCCAGAGTAGTTGTACAAGCTTGCAATCCCACCAGCAATGGAGGAGTGCTCCTCTTTCTCCACATCCTTGCCAGCATCTGCTGTCACCTGAGTTTTTGATCTTAGCCATTTTGACTGGTGTGAGGTAGACCCTCAGGGTCATTTTGATTTGTATTGCTCTGATGACTAAGGATGTTGAACACTTCTTTAGATGCTTCTTGGCCATTCAAGTTTACTCTGTTGAGAATTCTCTGTTAGGTCTGTTCTCCACTTTTTAACAGGGTTGTTTGGTTCTCTGGAGTTTAACTTCTTGAGTTCTTTGTATATAATGGATATTAGTCCTCAATTGGATCTAGGATTGGTGAACATCTTCTCAGCAAGATGCTGGGTCCTGTTAATGTATCCAGTCTGTTAGTCTATGTATTTTTATTGGGGAATTAAGCCCATTGATGTTAAGAGATATTATGGAATAATAGTGATTGTTGCTTCCTGTTATTTTTTTAATGCTATTTTTATGTTTGTGTGGATATCTTCTTCTGGGTTTGTTGAAAGAAGATTACTTTCTTGTCTTGCTTTTTCTAGGGGTTAGTTTCCCTCCTTGTGTTGACGTTTTCCATCTATTTTCCTTTTTTTTTTTTTTTTTTTTTTTTT
>NC_034596.1:106104644-106118810 GCF_900095145.1 Mus pahari | reverse complement strand
TTGCATCTATGACTCCTGATCTCTTTCCTAGGTTCCCTATCTCCAAAGTTGCCTCCCTTTGTGATTTCTTTATTGTTTCTATTTCCATGTTTAGATCTTGGATGGTTTTGTTCAATTCCTTCACCTGTTTGGTTGTGTTTTCCTGTAATTCTTTAAGAGAGTTTTGTGTTTCCTCTTTAAGGGCTTCTACCTGTTTACCTGTGTTCTCCTGTATTTCTTTGAGTGAGTTATTTATATCCTTCTTAAAGTCCTCTATCCTCATCATGAGATGTGATTTTAAATCAGAGTCTTGCTTTGTGTGTTGGGGTATCCAGGGCTCCCTGCGGTGGGAGAACTGGGTTCTGATGATGCCAAGTAGCCTTGGTTTCTGTTGCTTATCTTCTTGCCCTTGCCTCTCACCATCTGGTTATCTCTGGTGTTAGCTGCTCTTGCTGTCTCTGACTATGGCCTGTCCCTCCTGCAAGCCTGTGTTCCAGTACTCCTGGGAGACCAGTTTTCTCCTGTAGGATTTGGGTATGGCTGTGGCACAGGGTCAGCTCCAGGGTGCAGACAGAAACCAGAAGGATCCCGTCCCTGGCTGTTCCTTGGTTCCTGTGCCCTAATGGCTCTGGGTGGGTCCCTCTTGGGCTAGGAACTTGAGTAGAAGTGGTGGTCTTACCTGTGCTCACAGGCATGTAAACACTCCTGGGAGACCAGCTCTCTTCCAGCCATACTTGGGTGTGGAGAGCTGTGGCACAGGGTCATTTCCAGGCTCAAACAGAAACCCTCAAGTTGCTTTTGTTTATCATAGCAACAGAAATGAACTAGCACACTAAGCAATCAACAATGCCAAACAGAAGGAGCCTGAGCACCGACTTCTATATAAACATGCTTCTAGGACTGGAGAGAGAGCTCCACAGCTAAGAGCACTGGCTACTCCTCCGAAGGATCCAAGTTCAATTCCTAGCACTACATGATACCTCACAACAGTCTGCAAGTCCATTTCCAGAGATTCAAAGCCCTCTTCTGTCCTTCAAGGGCACCAAACATTCATTGATGCACATATACACATGCAGACGAAATACCCATCAAACACATGAAACAAACAAAAATCCTGCTTCCATGGGTCGGTTACAGGTCTGCTCCCTGCACTCACAGGATGTCACTGTGTCTCAGGTGCTGGCTAAGTGCAGTGCTGAAAGCCATACAGTAGGTGGCAGTGGTGTCCAAATGACCAAGTCGCATGCTGGGAAGCCTTCCCAGACTCTTTCTTGAAAGTGGCTTATTGGAGAATACGATTTCAGGGGAGGACACTGGGTAAGCGCTGGCAAGCTGCTTCCTCATTGCAGGTCTTCAAGAGCAGAGGATAATCTCAGACGTCTCGGGAGCCTTTGAATGTTACAGTGAGGTCAACATGGCATTTTCTTTTAGAAATCCAAATAAAGAATTGCGCACAGAAAGGCACGTGCTGTCTCCAGCATCTCCCTCCCTGTGGAGTGACTGCCTGGTCTCTGCAGTGAAGTTTCAGATGGGCACAGGTCCTGCCCGGCTTTTGTAGCCCACTCTGTGGAAAGAGAAAATGCCCAAGGTGCTTGCTGGCAGGACTCCGTTGCCTGCCTGTGCTGCCTCTGCTCCTCAAAGGCAGAGACATTAGCACAGGAAACAATACTGCCTCCTGCCGAGTGTGCATCCTGCTTTTGCTTGCCCCCAGCTGCTCTCTCATCTCCCCACTGTTCCTGAGAGACCTCTCTCTGCCCCCCACTTCACGTGCCCCCACGTGCATCCATGTTTTCAAAACTCCAGATTCTAGATATTGGGGAAACACAGGGCATTTGTCTTTCTGACTCTGCTCTTCATTTTTCTTTTCTTTTTCTTTCTTTCTTTATTTTTTTGCCTTTTTCGAGACAGGGTTTCTCTGTATAGCCCTGGCTGTCCTGGAACTCACTTTGTAGACCAGGCTGGCCTCGAACTCAGAAATCTGTCTGCCTCTTTCTCCCGAGTGCTGGGATCAAAGGCATGTGCCACCATGCCCAGCTCTTCATTTTCTTAAGGATGACCTCCCAGTCCATCCATTTTTCCTGAAAAGAAAAAAAAAAAAAAAGCAATTTTATTCTTTACAATTAAGGAAACCCCCATTGAATGTGTACACCAAATGTTCCTTACCAGTTTATGTGCTGACAGGCATCGAGGCTGATTCAGTATCACGGTCACTGAGAACAGTGTCACAACGAACATCGTACAGGTATCTCTGGAGCATGCTACCTCGAAATTCCTTGGGTAAGATGGAATACCAAGAGAGGTTGGTTTTGTTTGTTTGTTTGATTGTTTTTTGAGACAGAGTCTCTCTAGGTAGACCAGGCTGGCCTTGAATGCACAAAGAGCCACCTGCCTTTGCCTCTGAAGGACAGGGATTATAAGTGTGAACTACTGTGTTTGGCCTGGAGTCTCAATGTATATATATATATACATACATACATATATGTATATAAAATATAACTTCATTCTCTTTCAAATCTTTGGTCTCTTTTTTCTTTAATTGTTGCTGCACATATGTCTGTCTGTCTGTATATATGTATGTATGTCTTTATTCCTAAATGTACAAATACAACTTACTCAGTTACATGTTTTTAGGGCTGACCATGTGGTATTAGATAACCAATTGTGCTCTTCCCTAAAGAAGGAACACAAACAGATGGGCAAACATGGTAGGGGGAAGAAGGGAGGAAGCTCACAAGGCCTCAACTTGGACTACAGCCAGGTGGTGTGGTGACACCCTTAATCCCAGCACTCTGGAGGCAGAGGCAGGCAGAACTCTGTGAGTTGGGAGGCCAGTCTGGTCTACAGAGCAAGGTGCAAGACAGCCAGGACCAAAACAGATAAGCCCTATCTCTGCAACAAGAAAACAAAACAAAAAAACAGTGAAGAAGGAGGAGGAGCAGGAGCAGGAGGAGGAGGAGCAGGAGGAGGAGGAGCAGGAGGAGGAGGAAGAGGAGGAGAAGGAGGAGGAGAAGGAGGAGGAGGAGCAGGAGCAGGAGGAAGAAGAGCAGAAGGAGGAGGAGCAAGAGGAGGAGCAGGAGGAGGAACAGGAGGAGGAGCAGGAGGAGGAACAGGAGGAGGAGGAGGAACAGGAGGAAGAGGACTATGTAACTAAGGACTGCTGAGGTTGAAGTAGTCTTTTCCCAGGCTAAGCACACATGGGCCATTTATTTATTGACCACTAGTGCTTCTTTTGACGACTGTCTGCTCATTTCCCACCGACGGCCTGACTTCTGTCTGTGCTTAGGATTTTCTCTGTGGTCGAGATTTGACTGTCAAATGTTCAGCTGGCAAAGCTGTTCTCCCAACCTATCACTTTGTTCTTGTTTCCTTTGTCGCGTGAAGGATGTTAATTTTTATACAATCCTGATGCTCAGTCCTTGCTATGATTTCCTGAGACACTGAGTCCCTGACAGACAGCGTGGCTGGTGCCTCCACCTTTTAGCATTTTCTCTCAGCTGTTTCGGAATTTTGGGTCTTAAGGTCGTTAAGGCCTTGGGTCCAGTTGGAACTGATTTTTATGGAGAGTGAGAGAGAGGGATCTAGTCTCGTTGTCCTGTATGTGGATACTCAGCCTCCTCAGCTCTGTGTGTTGAAGAAGCTGTCTTTGCTCAAATGCCAGTTTGGGGCACTTCTGTTGACCACAGGTGGCGGTAACTACATGGTTTTCATGTCCTCTGTCTCCCAGCCTGTCTGTCTTTTCTGCCTACATGTTACCCCAATTGTCTAAAATACAGCTAATTTATACTTTTTTGAAGGGGCTCACACAGCTATTTTATTATTGGCTAATAAAGCAACAGTATAATTTTAATTTGGTAGAAAACTTTGTCAGCAATCAGCAAGGTCAAAGCAGATTGTAGTTTCCCTCAGAATTCAGACTGAGGAGGGGTGGGGAGTTTTCTCAAGGACGGTCATTTCTGGCAGCTGTGGTCTTTATGACCTCTAGTCTGTCCCTGCAGATAGGGAAGGGGCTGGGCGGTCTTGAATTTGTTTACACTGGCAGGGAAAGGAAAGACTCTTTAAGCAGCAGGAGAGAGGGGAAGTGAGTTCTGCAAATAACCTTGGTATACATTAATTAAGCTAAAAACTATATTTCTTCAGTACAGTAGTGCTTTTATATTTACTGGTCAGGTTTGTGGGGTGTGGGTGATAATTCTTCTTCTTCTTCTTCCTCCTCCTCCTCCTTCTTCTTTTTCTTCAGGTTTATTTATTTCATGTATATGAGTACATTGTTGCTGTCTTCAGACTAGAAGAGGGCATTGGATCCCCATTACAGATGGTTGTGAGCCACCATGTGGTTGCTGTGAATTGAACTCAGGTCCTCTGGAAGAGCAGTCAGTCAGTGCTCTTAACTGCTGAGCCATCTCTCCAGCCTGATAATTCTTCTTTTAAAGTCTGATAGAATTCAGCAGTGGATCTGTCAGGCCCTGGCCTTTACTGTGTCAGGAGGTTTTCTTATTACCACATTAACATCATTGTTCATTTTAGATATACTGAGGTTGTTTACAGTCTCTTGATTACATTTTGGCAACTCATACATACATACAGACAGACATTCCTAAGACTTCATCTGTTTCTTTTAGAGTCCCCAGGTTTTAAATATATGCATTTAAAGAATCTTCCTTAAAGATCCTGTGAATTTCGCAAATGTGTTTTCATGCTCTCTTTTCATATTGCCTGGGCCATCTCCTCCTGGTTGGGTTAGCTAATGCCTGGTGGTCTTGTTTGTTTCTCAAGGAACCAGCTCTGGTTACTTGACCCTTTGGTCTTGTGTCTCATCAGCCCCTGTCACCCCCTTCACCTCCCCACGGGATGGTGGAACAGCTTGCTCATGTTTTTCTAAGCCCTTGAGGTGCGCAATTGAGTTTTGATTTATTTTAGGCAAGATCTCATGTAGCCCTGTCTGCTTTCAAGCTTACTAGTACCTGAGGAGAACCTTGAACTTCTCTGATCCTCCTGCCTCTGCGACCATAGCGAGAACACGGGCGAGCATCACCATCTCGTGCTGGGGTCAAACTTAAAGTTTCCTCTTTTCTTTTTTCTCTTCCTTTTCTTTGTTTCTTCCTTCCTTCTTTCTTTCTTTTTTCCTTTATTTCTTTTCAAGACAGGGTTTCTTTGTGTGGCCCTGGGTGTCCTGGATCTAGCTCTGTAGAGCAGGCTGGCCTAGAACTCCTGAGTTGGGATCTAAGATGTACATCATTTGCTGGCCTCTCAGACTCGGGCTTTTCATGCTAGGCAAATTCTCTACCAACTGAGTGATGTCCCCAACCAAGTCCTGGTTTCTGAACTTAAGTGTTCATATCTCCTCTCTCTGAATTAGTTGCCTTTGTTGTATCCCGAAGGCTGGCCTCAGAAGGCTGGCTCCGCCCACAGCAGCTTCCTGAGTTCTGAGATAACTGGCATGCCTCTCCAGGCCTGGCTCTCTGCTTTCTGGGGGTGGAGCTGCTCTGAGTCAAGACGGGAGTTTGAGTTTCAGCATCCGAACAAGCAGTCCGGAAGAAGCAAAGGCTCACGCCACACTTGTCCCGGTCTCCATCTCTGTCAGCCTCTGATCCTGACTAACACATTCCTCACTTGTTCGCTGGATATGCATTCTTCTTTTGTTTTGTTTTGTTTTCAGTACACACCTTATCAGATTGGAGATGTGTCTGGCTGCTTGTAACATAGACCAAACCCAAGAAGCCTGCAGGGCCATGTCGTAGAAAGTTGCTGGCAAGGCAGGGCCTGAGGGAGCATATGGAAACTTGGATTTCTGGAGACTTCCACCGTTCTCCAACTGCTGAAGGCAGTTCACATCCATACAGGCTTTAAGATGGTTTTACCCAATACTAAAAAACAAAACAACAGCAACCCATTGGGGTTCTAACAGGTTAGGACCGATTGCATTTGCATACTAATTGGGAGACCCCGTGGTTTGCTTTTCCTGTCCAGATTTGATCCATTGCTTCCAGGAAGATGCTTTCTCTCCATGTGCATATGGGTGCTTCTGCTGTGGGGCACACACGGTGGGGTGGGCTGTGCTGAACTGGGAGTCTGGAAGCAGGGTGCGGGTGAAGCTGGGCTGCCTGCGTGAGCGCTCTGAGCAGCTTCCTGGTAGACACCATTCAGCACTACGGCTGTTGGGGCTCTTCTGACAGACCTGGGCAAGGGGCTGGCCTTGGAAGTGTGAAGTTTTAGCGTAGTCTGGGCACCTTGGTTTTTAATCAGACCAGTGAGGGGCTTATCTGTTTGTGGATCTGGCTCCTGATACACTTATCCCCATTCACCGCTAGCTCCGCCTTCTCAAATACATCTCAGGTCTGCAGTTGTTTTGCGCGCACTGGGTGTCTTTCAGCCTGGGCATTTCACACGGGTTAGCAGGGTGAGGTCTCCTTTCCTTCTGGCTGTGACTATGCTCTGTGGTCTCCTCTTTGATCCAAGAGTGGTCTAGGAACACGCTGTTTGCATTTGACTTCCGAGCAGTTGAAAGGGGAGGCTACGTGTTTATTGTGTATGTGCACAATTTTAATGGACTATGATGAAAGCGTGGTTTCTAAGTTCTTCTCGTTAAAAATGTGTCTCTTTATAATCAGGCACCATCACTTTATGTAAATCTCTCACAAAAGCATTGCAAGCCACACTGAGCTGGAACTCGTGACACTGACTGGCAGGTAGCTGGGATCATAGGCCTGGCCTTCTTCACTATTTTACAGCCTTCTCCTGGTGTTTCAGAGGCCTCCTGTACCCCATGCATTCCTTAGCAGTACGGGGCTGGGATGTCCAGGATCGGACATTTCCAGATGGAAGGTGAGATCCCGTGTCATCATGTGCTCTGTGCCTCCCCAGCTTTCCTTCTCTTTGGCCCACAGCCCAGACACCCTGTTTGGCTCAGCACGTGGCAGGCAGGGAGTCTCCACCGAATGCCTTCAGCCTGCACCCCCTGCCTACTTTTCCCACCTGACCATCAACTTTCCTTCAAAGCCCCCCCCACGCCCACTGAATCAGAGAGCAGGTCACGGCTGGGTTGAAAGCTCCACATGTGCTTTCCCGGGGCTGTGCCCTGGGGGTCTTGTCTCCCGACTGAGCTGTGAGCTTTCCCAAGCGGAAGGCTCTTGGTAGCAGCAGCCTGGTCCTCGATTTGGGGGAGAGCCGGGTTGGTTTTGTTCTTTTCCCTAAATGTATTTGCATTTGAGGGGATTTATTTCTGTACTTGCTAGTCACTGTGAACTGCTGTCATTCCAACGCCACAACCCATTTTTACATTAACAAGTCCTTGTCATGTCTGAACATAGCACTTTGACATCTCCATAGCAACCAGCCCCAGGATGCTGTTGCTGGGGTGGCTCTGGGGGTCCAGGTCGTCTCCATGGTAGTTGTACTGTTCCTGCTCCTTGTGTGGAGTGCTACATCCCAGTCATTTCTAGACATAGACCTGCTTCCTCCTCTGCCCTGACAGATGCCCACACAGTCCAGCAATTCCTTCCTCAGCTACCCAGCGCATCTGAATTAGAGGTCAGGCACTTCGGCACACTCTTCCCTGCCCAATATGGGCATCTCTGACTCATGGAGGCCAGCACCAGCCAGCTGAGGGCAACAACATTCAACAGAGCTCCTTCCAGCAATAAAAATGCATGTGAGTCCATGTGTGGCTCAGATCTGGCGGATCATACACATCCTGAAGTGCAGGAGGTGCTGAGTCTATGCAAATCCAGAGGCAACGCTGCTGGAAGTGGGAAGAAAGAAGAGGGTTCACCCAGGAGCAAAAGAAGGACAAGTTCAAGCGGAAGCCACAGAGTGTGGATGGCAGAAGAAGCAACAGGGATGGGGGCAGGCTGTGAGTGGTCCACCACACAGACCGCTTGGTCCACCTCGCAGACTGCGCCGTCCACCATGCACACTGCGCCGTCCACCACACAGACCGTTCCGTCCACCACGCAGGCCGCACTGTCCACCACGCACACTGCGTCGTCCACCACGCAGACCGTTCCGTCCACCACGCAGACTGCGCCATCCACCACGCACACTGTGCCTTCCACCACACAGACCGCACCGTCTACCACGCACACTTCACCGACCTTGTTTTCCCTTCAGCTGCAGAAATCCCTGTGCTGACCTAGTGAGCAGCTGCAGACAGAACTGAGACCGCAGGGCAGACGATGAGCAAGACATGCCTGGGAAACCCCAAGGTACCCAGGCTCCAACACCTCTTCCCTGCCATTTTGACCTTAAGCTTGTGAGTTTAAGGTGTATCAGTCAGCATTATATCAAGGGATGAGTTTTTACTGAACAAATGTTTTCTGAAACAAAGCCATAGAGTTCTTTTATGCTTGGAATCTGAACCGCCTCCCAGGGGGTCATGTGTTAAGGTCATGTTGCTGTCCATGGATCCCAAGATGCCATCAGTGACGAGTCTGCAGATGGATAGAAAGTTGACAGTATTGGGAAGCGACAGGAACTCTAGAGGCTAAGTTCTGGCTGAAAGAAGCAGGCCACTAAAAGCATAGGGCTGGAGAGATGGCTCACAACCACCTGTAGCCCTAGCCTGACATGTTTTCTGGCCTTTGTAGGAACTTCGAGGTCCTGAGTTCAATTCCCAGCAATCACATGGTGGATCACAAAGGTAGACTGAGCCTCTAGATGAGGCTGATTGCTGAATAGATTTTCATCTAGAACTGGCTCATGGACTACGAAAGAAACCCAGGAAGATGATGAAGCCAACTTACCTCCACATTCACACCTCTTCAAACTGTGCCAACACGGGAAGATGGTTAAAAGGCCAGAAAAAGAAACCAAATGTCTGGTTTTAAGTCATCAGTGATCAAAGAGGATTAAATTGAATAAAACAAAAGGGGGTCGGGGCTGGTGAGATGGCTCAGCGGGTAAGAGCACCCGGCTGCTCTTCCAAAGGTGCAGAGTTCAAATCCCAGCAACCACATGGTGGCTCACAACCATCCTTAACGAGATCTGACTCCCTCTTCTGGGGTGTCTGAGGACAGCTACAGTGTACTTACATATAATAAATAAATAAATCTTTAAAAAAAGGGGGGGGTCAGTTCAGGGCCTGGCCGAGAGGTTCAGCAGGAAACGGATGGTGAAGAAATGAAAATCATAGCCATGGGAACATGGCTAACTCACGGGAAAAGCTGGTGGGTAGAGAAGTCGGCAGGTCAGGAAGAATCCCCAGTGTTAAAGGCAAGGGGAGGGCTGGTGAGATGGCTCAGTGGTTAAGAGCGCCGACTGCTCTTCCAAAGGTCCTGAGTTCAAATCCCAGCAACCACATGGTGGCTCACAACCATCCGTAACAAAATCTGATGCCCTCTTCTGGAGTGTCTGAAGACAGCTACAGTGTACTTATATATAATAAATAAATAAATAAATAAATAAATAAATAAATAAATAAATAAAAAAAGGCAAGGGGAGAGAACTGTCACTCAAACCACAGAGGGGAAAACCATCCTGACCACAATGTCCAAGACCTCTGGGATATATTAGGAGCCTGAACCTAGGAACCAAGATACAGACTGAATGCACAGAATGCTATTCGATAAAATGATAGCAGGAAACATCCAAACCTGGAGGAAGAGAAGGGCATCCAAGTACAGGAGAGACCCAAAGGGACATGAGCAGAAGAGAGCCAGCCACAGATCAGCGGCAAGAACCTCGTTTCTCTCATTTACACAGCCTGGTCAGAGGAGGACAAGAGCCAGTGGAGGGGACAAGAGAGAACAGTGGGGGAATCTGAGCAGTGTGCCTTACCCCCCCCCACACACACACACAAATGCCAGAAATAAGGCTGGTTTGTAAATCTAACATATGTTAACAAAAAAGTTTAAAGGGAAGAAAATAAAAGCTATACAACCTGGACAGAAGAAAACAAAACTCTCCTCGTTTGCATACAGTATAAGTATTATGTTCGAACACCCTAAAGAATCTTCCCCAAGAAGTGGGGTGTTGGAACAAGCAAGCAGTTATAGCGGCTTGGGCAAGCTGGCCCCAAAACTGTGAGTGGGAGTGCTGGCTCTGCTGCCACTTGTCTGCCAAGTGGTGACATGGGCAAGGGAGAGATGTTCTTCTCTCACCTCTTGCCACCTACAGCAGGCAGGAGAGCTGGCCCTGAGGTCCCCTGAGCAGAAGAGCAGGCCCTGTACCTTACCTGGACGACACAGTAGAGCTGACCTGGGGTGCAGAGGTTATGGGTGACCTGGCCCTGAGGGTGTGAGTGTGCAAGACCTGGCTCTGCCTCTTGTCTGCTGTGTGGCTTCCACGAGTTTTGTTTTTTTTTCTCTGTTGGGAGAAGGTTGCAGAGGTGGCGGGCAGGTATGAGGGGACAGAGAAGTGAGTGGGATTAGGATGCATGTTGTGAGATTCACAAAGAACCTATAAAAGGTTTAAAAAGAACAGAAAGAAAAGCTCGATCTGTGTCCATCTGTTGATGAGGATACAGGAGATGCCGGCTAGATCCTCTTTGGGGGCCATGGCAACTGTGACGAATGCCATCAACTCCAGGGAGCCTGGCCTCACCTGGGAGACTGATAAGGGAAGATCCATCTTAATTGTGGGTGGGACCATCCCTGGGCAGGGCATCCCAGGGTGTGTACATGGAGAAAGGGAGCTGAGCCGGTGTGCATCATCTGCCTCTTTGCTCCCTGATAGCGGGTCCTCCATGACTAGCTCCCATGGCTTTGAGATTCCAGCCAAGGTGGACTGTCCCTTGAACTGTGAGCTAAACCAAACCTTTCCCCACTAAGCTGATTTTGACAAAGTATTTTTTATCATAGCTACAGGAAAGAGGACAAAGACACTAACACATCACTGCAGGCAATGGGGGCTTCACAACAGAAGCCTTCTTGTGGTTTCCCCCCCCCCCGAGGGATCATGGAGCCAGACAGGTGACAGCCTCCAGTGGCTCACAGCACCTATGCCCACCTCCATCCTCATGGGTCTCTTGCAAGGATACAGTCACCGACTAAACCATAAGCCAGGATGACCCTGTGGTCCTTAACTTGATCACGTCAACACATCTTAGACTTCACATCTGCAGAGGACAGCGGGGCTGCAGGGAACTGTGGTGTATAGGGGACACTTTAGCTCACTACACCAGTGTCTCCCCTGGGGCACCCCGCACCACAAAGCATCTTCAGCAGTCACTGGGGCAGTGCATTCTGGGGCAGTGCATTCTGGGGCAGTGCATTCTGGGGTAGTGCATTCTGGGGTAGTGCGTTCTGGGGCAGTGCGTTCTGGGGCAGTGCATCCTGGGGCAGTGCATTCTGGGGTAGTGCATTCTGGGGCAGTGCGTTCTGGGGCAGTGCGTTCTGGGGTAGTGCGTTCTGGGGTAGTTAGTGCATTCTGGGGCAGGGCATTCTGGGGTAGGGCGTTCTGGGGTAGTGCGTTCTGGGGTAGTGCATTCTGGGGTAGTGCATTCTGTGGTAGTTAGTGCATTCTGGGGTAGTGCGTTCTGGGTTAGTGCGTTCTGGGGTAGTGCATTCTGGGGTAGTTAGTGCATTCTGGGGTAGTGCGTTCTGGGGCAGTGCGTTCTGGGGTAGTGAGTTTTCTTGCTGAATCCTCTTAGTTTCCACTACCAACAAAAAGCTCTCCTGAAGATCCCCGCGCTTAGCCTGGCCACACCCCTCTGCTCCCCAGCCATCTGCACTTGACCCAGATGAGGACCCTGCCAGTGTCCCCTCAGAAGGGCTCTCCTGTGCCTCCCTCCATGCAGGGCCAGGCTCTTGTCTGCAGTTTGTTCTTTGGACTGAGTTCTGAGCTTGCAGACCTTCCCCCCTTTGGATAGCGCCAAGCAGTCACTCCAGCAGGGCTGCTCAGTGACAGGCTGTGTGACTAGAAGCCTGGGTTAGAGCGCCATCTATTTCCCCATCTTTCCCTAGTCTGGTCTGATGACCCCCCCCCCCCACCACCACCACCACCACCACCACACACACACAGACACTGAAAGTCACACACTTGCCTAATTAATCCATCTGCTACGTGGCTCGACACAGCACAGTGAGCTTCCACAGGACACAGAGACAGGGTGCACTATGCTCACCCCTGTTTTCCAGGGTCCCCAATTCTGCCTGGAACACGGTGGGTGTCCAATAGGTGCTTGTTGAAGGAATGTGTAGATGGAAGCACACACCACCCTTGAAGAGCCTGGGTCAGAGACAGAAAGCCAAGCTTTCGCTTGAGGCCACTTTCCAGGTTCCTTTATAACATGTAAATATACTAAGATGACAATTATTTTTAAATATGTGGATACGGAATTATACATGTGAAGCAAAACAATTACCTTCTGTATTAAAGTCATAAGTGTACTGTACAATCAAACTGCATTTCTCGATTTTCACAGAAAGAAAATTGCTATTTACCAGGTCGATGTCATTGGGCAGGATGTCATTTTTAGTCTAAAATTTAGATTGATGTGCTGTGGATGGGTGGCAAGGGTGCAGGGTGTGTGGAGGACCGGGACAGCATCTGCTCCTCCCAGTGACCGGAAGGATGGAGACAATTGCAGGAAAACTCAAAGATGGGAGCAGGGACCCTGCCGTTGCTTGTTCCTATTGGAACTACTAGATAATTACCGATTTCCTAAGTGTGACTAGGAAGCAACTGTTCATGTCTACTGTGTCCCATGCTGCCGACCTGGTGGCCAGTGTGCACATCAATCAATAAAATGCATCAGGCAGCCTGCACTGGCCCTGGAGCCCTTGGCAGCCCTGTCTCTGTGGTCTCTTCCCTTCAAGGCCAAAAAGGGCCGAGCAGGGCAGCAAAGGATTGTGCGTTGCTAGCTCACGACTGCCACCTGCTGCTGTCGGCTGGGAAGCACAATCCCAGGGTCCCTGCTGGACAGAGGACTAAGGCAGACAAGAGTAATGGGTCCTGGGAGATGGGTGTGCATCCGAGTGACACAGCAAGTGGGGCCCAGACTGCTGCAGGCATCTGCCTGAGCTTCCGGGTTACATACAATCCCCCAGGTACGGCATTTCTGATTCAGCAAAAGCTCGGGCTGCTAGCTCTGGCTGTCCTGGAACTCACTCTGTAGACCAGGCTGGCCTTGAACTCAGAAATCTGCCTGCCTCTGCCTCCCGAGTGCTGGGATTAAAGGCATGTGCCACCACTGCCCGGCTTGACTTTTTTTAAGGAAAAAAAAAATCCTAATGTTTATTTTTGTTCTAATTAGCTTAACACATCGATGGCATTTCTCTGCCATGCCTCCCCGATCCTCTCATTCTCCAGCCTTCCCAACTTCTGCCCACTGCATGCCTATTTTCCACTTTCAGGTCTTTGCTTCAAACGAAGATGTGTAATAATTGTCTTTCTGTTTCTGGTTTGTTTTGCTTAATATAAAGATTCAGTTCTAATGACTTCCTGCAGAGACATGATTTTAGTCTTATGACTAGAACTCTGTCCGCTGTGCACACACATCATGTTTTCTCACCATTCCCAGGTAGGTACTGGGTCCATTCCTTATCTTGACTATTATGAGTAGTGTCACAATAAACAAGGATGAAGAGCTCAATCTCTGTGGTGTGGAATGTGGGATTCCTTCAGGCTGTACACAGGAGGCATAGCTGGTCATCCAACAACTC
The DNA here is from genome assembly GCF_900095145.1 of Mus pahari. Lineage (NCBI taxonomy): Eukaryota > Metazoa > Chordata > Mammalia > Rodentia > Muridae > Mus > Mus pahari. Next base: position 106,105,233 of record NC_034596.1, on the reverse strand, counting down.
AACATTTAGCGCCTTAAGGAATGCTTACCTCTTCTCACGGTGCCTTACTACTTTACATTCCTAATTCCTTTCCCTCCATAGTGGTTTACAACACAGACACAAACAAAAGAAAACAACAACAACAACCCCCAGCTAATCTGAATAGAGATGGAATCTCTGTGTTGTTGTTTGGTTTTATGTTTTGTTTTGTTTTTGTTTGTTTGTTTGTTTATTTTTGTCAGAGGTTTCTCTGCGTACTACAGGTTAACCTTGCAATCCTCCTGCCTCAGCCTCTAAGGTGCTAGGGTTCCAGGAGTGGGCCACCATGCCTGTAAAGGTCTCACTGTGTAGACCTGGGCAGCCTTGTCGTGAACTCCTCCTCCCTCAGTCTTCCACAGGCTGGACTCTGTGCTTGCACGCCTGGTGCTCACAGAGGCCAGAAGGGGGCAGCGGAATCTCGGGATCTGGGGTTCCACACAGTTGTGTGCTACTGTGAGCTTGCTGGAAGCCAACCAAGGTCATTTGCAAGAGCAACTGATGCTACTGGAGCGCTCTCTCTCTCTCTCTCTCTCTCTCTCTCTCTCTCTCTCTCTCTCTCTCTCTCTCTCTC